>NW_027096797.1:0-60000 GCF_019320115.1 Miscanthus floridulus | reverse complement strand
ATTACTTGTAGTCATTGGCTTAGCATAAATTGATTAGTGTTGACATTCTATTGTCATTGACTAATATTTGTCTAAATAACGATACTCATCCTGAATGATAACCGATTTTTCTTCCATAATTTCATGAGCTTTAACTGATTTATTCTTATGAGTATGCTAGAATGGGCTATTTAGTCGATCTCCTTCTACATTGGCTCTTAGAGCCGCACATTCGGGACTGTCTAGCATGTTCCGCCTTAAATTTCTGATTAGCTTTCTCTCCTTATCAATTGTAGGGTCAAATTGACTGGCACATCTCGGGAGGAGTACGTAGGATCGACCATCCCTGCGTTGAAGCTAGGCAGATCTATAGCTCCATCGAGCAGACCCTTCCAGCTTGCTCGTGTGCCCTGGCACAGGATGAAATTTTTATGCCGATAGTGTGCCACAAGGAAGGCCACAAGTCCTATGAGTGCATGGTAAAGAATGGGGAGGAGCTAAGAAGAAAGAGAAAAACAAAAAGGAAATAAGCAAGCTCTTGAACACCTACACCAACAAGGTGGACAAAAAGGTCTCCACACCTTATCTCTTGAAGAAGAAGAAAAATGACAAGGTGGTGGCCATCAAGGTAAACAAGCAAGCCAACAATAGGGCCAAATGCATTTGGGTGCCAAAGGAGATCATTTCCAACATGAAGAGCACCAAGAAGGTTTGGATCCTGAAAGGGAAGTGAGAAGTCCGATGGACTTTGGGGAATTTGGAGACTTGGCAAAGTATGGGTGCATTTCATGGGGTGCATCATTATGGACAAGATAATTACCAAGTGGGTTAGTGAATACTATGGACCCAAATTCCCCTTCCCATGTTATGTAACTAGATTTAATTTCTTACAATTTCAATTAGCATCTAGTTCCTTTTCATGCCTAGGTTTGCATTTTCATGTTTAATCTTTTGTCTTGCATACATTAGGTATATCTTATGGTGGGCTTGCTCAGTTTCACTCTTAACCCTTGGAGCAAACTTACATGGTTTAAATTGTTTTACAATTGTTCATCTAATATGTGCCAAAGTCCAAATTATAGATAATTTCTCCTGAATATCACTTTCAAAAATGATTCTCACATTCATGTGATGTCATCTTTCGAGTGGTATTTTTTATTCTAAAATAAATGTGCATGTCTCCTACAAGTATTCCATACTTGTGTGCACAAATTTAGGGGGAGGTTACTCTACAAGTTGGATTCTTTGAGACTAACACCTTTTCAAGCTTATCATGTGTGTAGTAGTCTCATTGCAAGGAAAATGGAGTCCCCGGAGTTAAGCATCATACTTCAAATATCCACCACCTATTGCAAGTGGTATAAATCAAATTGGTTTCCACATGTGGTATTTCTAAACCGATATCATCATGTTGATTTCACTTTGGTATTTATATGCTTTCTCCATGCATTATATAGATTAAACTCCCTTGAACATTAATTTGCCAATTATGCATAAACTATATTCTCCATCATATATATGCATATATTTAGGGGGAGCTTAATCTATGTAATGTGAGAGTCAAATTTTGTAACCTATTCCACTCCACATACAAAGGATCACAAAGTTTGACCCTCCCTTGTGCTGCTAATGTCTTCCTTTTCGATGTTTGATTCCAAAGGGGGAGAATTTGTAGGACCAAAAGCAAGCCCGATCATAATAATTTACAAGTGGTAATGGTCCAAGAAAGGGAGGATAGTTGATTATGGAGTTAGGGGGAGGCTTAAATACATAATGCCACATGGGGACATTTGCAAGGGCAAGATAAGTTTCTAAAGATGTTTACATGTGGTATCTCTTAGCATCATATAACCTTGCCCTTTGCATTGCATCCTAGCAAGTAGATAGTTTTTAAATTCCAAAATTCTTATTATTTGCTTGCTTTGGTCGTGTTGTCATCAATCACCAAAAAGGAGGAGATTGTAAGGAAAATGGACCCTAGGCCCATTTACTTTGGATTTTGGTGTTTGATGACCAACACAACTAAATTGGACTAATGAATTTGCAAGTAATTGTTTTATAGTTTAATAGGATGCAAGACATGACTTGGACGAAGGCGACATGATGATCCCATGATCAACACCATAAGCAAGACCCAAGAAGCACAAGAGAAGACCCAAGATATCAAGCAAAGTCCAAGCATGAAGATAGAAACCAAGCCAGATGCAAGATCACGAAGAAACAAGATCCACAGAGGTGACCGGATGCGGCCCTATGAGGACTAGACGTGTCCAATCAGTTGCTCAGCAACAGCAGGCATCAACAGCAGTGATCGGACGTCGAGCAAGGCAGTGACCGGATGCTGCGGCACTGGATGATGGGACGCACAAAGTGCAGCGTCTGATCATGTCTAGAGAGGTTCTAGAGCGGTGCAAATGTGATCGGATGCGTCTGGTCGATGATGACCGGACTCGGCAGTGCGTCTGATCACTATGCACATGCTCAGCGGTCGGGACAACAGCAACGTTCGGTCAGTAGCAGAAAGCTAGGTTTCATCCCCAATGGCTAGTTTCTCCTTGAGGCTTATAAATAGACCCCCAACTGGCCATTTGAGGAGGGGAGAGCTGAGGAAACATACCAAGGGTGTTGATACACCATTTTAGTGACCTCCACTTACATAGTGCTTAGTGATTCATTAGGTGATTAGCGTAGGTGCTTTGCAAAGTGCTTAGGTTGATTAGGCCACCACTTATGCGCTTGCTCTGGGTTTAAGCCTAGTGTTTGGTGAGGTTTGCACACCTCTTACCACTCGGTGCTTGCACGCACCATTGTTGTACATCGGAGGGGCATCTAGTCTTGCAAGAACACACCAACCGCATTTGTGGTGTGGCCGTCACCGTGTACCAAAGGGAACAAGGCCCACGGTGGTTCGGTCGGAAGCTTGATAGTGAAGACGGCGGGGAGCGGTCCGGGAGAGGCTTGTCAGAAGGCACACCAGAGACCCACTTACATGTGGGGAAGGCCCAGGGCTATCCATAGAGTTACCCAACCGGGAGCTTGGCCCTTGCGAGAGATTCCTTGCGAGGGTCTCCAACGAGGACTAAGGGGAAGCTTGCGCACTTCTCGATACCTCGGTAAAAATATCAGAGTCATCGATGGGAGTTTGCATATCTCTACCTTACTATTTAGCTTCCGCATTTACATTGCAATCTTGGTTTGTGCTTTACTTTCCTAGCTTAGTGATAGGCTAGTTGATAGGTTTGAAACCTAGGTTGCATAACTCCTTTTTGTGGTAGAGATAGCAACACACTAGCAAAACCGTAGTTGCACATTTAGATAGTTTATCTTTTATATAGGTTTTTGCTAAGGATAGAAAAAGAGGCCATAGTTTAGAGTAGATTTTTAAGCTGCCTAATTCACCCCCCTCTTAGGCGTCATGATAACTTACAGCAGCTACAGAAGAAGGCCCTGTGTTCTGTTCTTGCTGACAACCTTCGTCGCGCCACGCCCCTACCTCTTCTTCGACTCAGCCACCGCAGTCACATTCTTTGTAGTGACCTTCTTGGCCTTGTCCTTGAGGGACTTCAACACCTTCGCAGGAACCTTGTGTTCCTTGTGAACTATCCCCAGCTCTTCAAAGACATGGTTACGCTAGGGCATTGTGCCCGCAATGGCCCTTCACGCAAGAAATTCCTTATTAGTAATATCACCAACAATCTCCCACGCTTCTTGTTCAACGATAGCAGCAAACTCCTCAGGAGTCTCATCCTCTGCCCTTCCTATCCCAAAATGGGGAAAAGGAACCCCAGCAGCTTCGTTGTAAATGGGGACCTTCACCATTTCAATTATAAATGATGGCCATGACTTACCAAGAGGCCAGAACTTAGAAGCCACCATCTCCTCAACAAGATCACAGCCTCTGGAGTACCGATAGGCCAAGACGAAGGCCTTCTCACAAGCCTCTCGGTGAGGGCTAACCTCACTGCTAGGAGTCACCTTCGTCAAAGGCTTCATTTCAGTCATAACAGAAGCAATGGGATAGCGAGTGACCTTCTTCCCCTCCTCATCTGTAGAAGTCATGCTGAAGGTCTACACATAGAACCAGTAGCACATCTAGTCCTTATCGCACTTATTCTTCTGGTAGTACGAGATCTCCAACCTAGGCTCTTTCCGCTACCTCTTCCCCATGAATGCGCAACTACCATATTGAGCTATAAGCTCATCTTTGCCCACTTTCTTAGGCTGGTGCTGAAGCTCGTAGTATTCGTAGAAAGTGTCTAGATCCGGCTCAGCGCCATAGGACTCACAAGCCCAACAAAACTTGCTCAAAGTAAGAAAGCCATTAGGAGTAAGCTAATGAATTTGTACATTGAACTCCTCCAGTACATCATGAAGAAACCGAACAGCGGGAAGGTGAGAGGGCCATAGGCAAAGTAATCCCTGAAGACTACTATGTAATCCTTACCAGACGAAGGGACTGTCTCACCCTATGGAAGCTTGGCCCTGCCCTAAGAAATGTAGCCCTCCTTCTTGAGCTCAAGAATCATCTTCTTTTTCATGAGCAAAGGCCCAAAATCCTAGGTCTTGTCGGCCATGACCTCTGCTTCTTTAGCTCCAACCAAATCACCAAGCAAAGCCTCAACACTTGCAAGATCCTCCTCAAGATCCTGAGCCTCCATGCCAGCAATCATGCACTCCTCAAAACACGCAGACCACCTACTAGCCCTAACACCGAGAAGTTGAGAGTAGGGACCAAAGAAGGTAGCCCGGTGGGGAGGAGGGCTAACAGAAGAAGCCACTTCTAAAGTAATTGGACGACAAAGGGGAGAGCGAAGGCAAGCTGAAACAAAGTGAAGGCTAAAGACGAAAGAGGGCCTAGAAAGCGAAAGCAATGAAAGCAATGGCTTAGGTGGCATAGGGGGAGACTCCACCCACCATGCCCTTATATAGCCCTCAGGCGGGTGCTTCATCTTTCATGCCCAACATTCATGTCCGTTTAGCAATGCATCGATCCAAGACCCACCACGTCGAATCAAAAAAAGGACATGTCACAGCAAGAATAGTCTAACATAGAGCATCCTAGGAGGAAGAGGGTAGGCCTCCGCTAAAGCCTCCGCAACTCAATATCAATGAAAAATTTGAGGGACATGGTCCACTCGCGTCAGACCACGCCTTCAAGGGGGAACTGTTGTAACATGGATATGTGAGTAGCGGAGGTTACACCCAGCTTTATCCTTGGCTGACTAACAAGGATAAGTCCATGGCGGGGCATGGAATGGAGGCCATCAGATAGGGGCGAAGGCCGTGATGGCCCGGGCGACAAGGCGAAAGGTAGAGGCTTCCCCAAGCGGAGGTCCTAGGAGTCCTAGGGGACCTCTGCCCCTGATGGCAGAGTTCTCACGGCGCCTAGGGCATGTGCTAGAGATGGGCCTTCAACTGAGGCCTAGGAAGCTAAGGCGGTGGAAATGGAGAACACCTGGGTTGCCCTCGATAGCTTGTACCTACGTAGGAATATTCCTCGAATGTACTATAACCGTCACGGGTAGAAATGTAAATGAGAATGGCAAAAACCCTAATTGAGTCCAAGCCCACTTACCTTTCCCCTTACCTTTGCCTAGGAACTCCGCTAGGCCTCCGCCTAAGCGAAGGCTCTATCATGTCTCTCCTATCAGAAACCCAGTTTTCCAACAACGACCCATATATTAACTTTAATTAATTTTTTACTAAAATTGATAGAGGTGGGGTAATGTAGAAACATATATATATGCTCTATTCTTTATCTAAACAAATTTTATGTCGTAGGAGATGTTGATAATTTAGATGTAGATTTGAGGGTGTATTTAATTTTTCTAATAATGAGATGAAATTTGAGTTATGCAATTTATGGATCATAATAAGAGGGCGTTGTTTATTAAATGCAAAGTTAGGTGTACTTTTAGATCATGTTTGTTAACCACATATGTGGGTAATATAAATTAGAGTCATGAGTTAGGTTATGTTGTTTCACACAATATCAGATGTGGGTAATTATTTAGCAAATAGAATAGATCCAATAGCTATTATTATTATCAATGGTGATTAGGTATACCTATTTGATGGTAAGATTTTTCTGATTTTTATGAGAATTTATAGGATCTATCTTTTGTTTTCCTATCAACTCTAGAGAGGATTAACATGTGAGCTCTAGTGGGGACCTCTAGTTAGAATTTCTAGTATTGATCTTTTTTTCTAGTGTGATATGTATTTAGTTGAAATCTAGTCTTAAGATATATAAACTCTTGATACAACCCTTTTTTGTGACTTTTCTCGTTTTAATTTGAAATTCTAGTATTCTTTATCTTTTATTCGATTTTTTTATTAAAAAGAGTCTAGGTCCTAGTAGCATTGTTTTCCACATAAAGTTGAAACTCGACTTGCATCCTGACACTAAACATGTTGAATTTGTTATACCTGATTATATGTGTGTTGTATTATTTTATATATCAGAGTGTATACAACTAAATTAATAATATTGATGACATAATGTTTCAATAAAATGTAAAAACTTATTTAAAATAATAGCTTATAAAATTTATTACTATAGAGTATTAATAAAAAGTGTTATTGCTACGTGGTTTCTTAAGTGAACATTTTTCCATGTTTTATAAGTTGTTAAAATAAATAATTATCATATATACATGGTGGAACATAACATTATAGTTATTTTATTTCACAATTACAGAAGTCTGTAGTTTAGAAATATATATGTATCGTACTTCATGGATATTGACTTATTTCTTTGTAATAATATATATTACTATTTACTGTAGATTTCAAGATTTTTTTTGTTTATTTTTTTATAATGGCTAAGGTACATACAAATATAAAGATAATTCCTTATATTATCTTTCACAACGACATATACGGATAGGTTAAATGCAAACTTAGAATATTACTTTGCATTATCTTTCATAATGATAAAGATGGATAATTTATAAAATCGTCAGGAGGTATTTTAAACTATCTTTCATAATGGTAGATGCAAACTAATAATTTAGATATACAGTTAGAGTATTATTTTAAATTATCTTTCATAATGACAAAGCTGAGTAATTTAGGCGCAATTATGTTGAAATAGGCCATGGTGGGTAATTAGATGCAAATTTAGGAGGTTATTTTGAATTATTTTTCATAATGACAGATGTAGATAATTTATACACAAATATAGGGAGTTATTTTGAATTATCTTTTATAATGGCGGAGGTGGGTAATTTACATGCAAAATTAGGGGGTTACTTTATGTATTTTTCATAATGGCAGTGGTGGGTAATTTTTTAGTAAATTATAATAGATCTAATGGCTATTATCGGTTATGATGATTAGAGTCTATCAAATCAAAGGCTAGATGTTTCTGATTATTGTGAGAATTTCTAGAACTTATCTTTTTTCGTAGCGCGTCTTGGGAGAATTAACGTATTGCCTCCGTTGGAGCCTCTAATTAGTAATGGTAAGATACCATGGTGGTCAAAGTTTAAAAAATAGCAAATTCAAATAATATTAGAAATAACTACCATATGTATTTTCTGCTCATTACATTTTTTATTTCTGATGAGGACTGCCATTGTATTTATATATGATTAGGCTGATATTTGAGGTGATCTTCGTCACCAAAAACTCATATGTGGTTTTTTTCGAAGATGTGTTTTATTTTTTTGTGTATAAAACTCATGTATTTGCGTGACCTTTTCCCAACAAAAACACATGTTATATTTCATTTTCTTATATATAAAACCATTCGTGGCATTTGGGGTTCTATTGGATCAGCGAGTTGTTTGATTAGATGTTGATCCAATATACAGAAAAGGTAGCTTATATTATCGATAAAAAAAATGAAGTCACCATAAAAGAGATAATCCGTCATCAACTCATCATTCCAGGACCGTCAATCCGCTGCATGAGTTGGTCGGTTTTGCATGAACCAAAAAATCTTGCAGTGGCAAATTGTGATGAAAGAACATGCGTAGGGATGAAAACGGATCGGATACGAACGGATATCACTCATATTATATTTGTTTTCATATTTTTGTTCGGATTCGGATTCGGACACGGATAGCGTTCGGATACATATACGAATACGGATTGACTCGGTTACGGATACGAATAATGAGTATCGAATACGGTATGAATCGGATTCGGAGAAGGTCGGATACAAATATCTATTCGGATATTGAGTAAAAGCAGCATATATATAGTTCATTTTTTCATTTGAGAAAGTTTGAACAAAATGTAGTTCAAATTTCACAAGTGTGTGACATGGTTTCAGAAAGTCTATATGAGATTCAAGAATTTGTGACTAGTGTTTGATAAAACTTTCTCAAATGGGAAAATGAGCTATGTAACAATTGTAGATCTTGCTGAGATGATCAAACTTGGTATTCAGAGTTTTTTTCATCTGAGGTCATTTAGTGTCTCATTTGAGCAAGTTTGACCAAGTCAAATTTGGTCAAATGAAAAAACAACACTTTGACTCTAGTATTATGAACTTTAACTGACTTCAAATTGAAATGTTTTGAATACCAAGTTTGTTCAACTCATCAAGATCTACAATTGTTGTTTTGGTCAACTTTCCATTTGAGATAGTTTGGATGGTTCAAATTTGTGATTTTTAAATTTCGACGCCTACAAACTAATTTTCGGAACCCTAGATTGTCTCAAATTGAAAAGTTTTGAATACCAAGTTTGTTCAGATCATCAAGATCTACAATCCTTATATAGGCCATTTTTTTATTTGAGAAAGTTTGAATAAAATGTAGTTCAAATTTCACAAGTGTGTGACATAGTTTTAGAAAGTCTATATGAGATTCAAGAATTTGTGACTAGTGTTTGATAAAACTTTCTCAAATGACAAAATAAGCTATGTAACAATTGTAGATCTTGCTGAGATGATCAAACTTGGTATTCAGAGTTTTTTCATCTAAGGTCATTTAGTGTCTTATTTGAGCAAGTTTGACCAAGTCAAATTTGGTCAAATAAAAAAACAACACTTTGACTCTAGTATTATGAACTCTAAATGACTTCAAATTGAAACGTTTTGAATACCAAGTTTGTTCAACTCATCAAGATCTACAATTGTTGTTTTGGTCAACTTTCCATTTGAGATAGTTTGGACGGTTCAAATTTGTGATTTTTAAATTTCAACGCCTACAAACTAGTTTTCAAAACCCTAGATTGTCTCAAATTGAAAAGTTTTGAATACCAAGTTTGTTAAGCTCATCAAGATCTACAATCCTTATATAGGCCATTTTTCATTTGAGAAAGTTTGAATAAAATGTAGTTCAAATTTTATAAGTGTGTGACATGGTTTCAGAAAGTCTATATGAGATTCAAGAATTTGTGACTAGTGTTTGATAAAACTTTCTCAAATGGGAAAATGAGCTATGTAACAATTGTAGATCTTGCTGAGATGATCAAACTTGGTATTCAGAGTTTTTTCATCTGAGGTCATTTAGTGTCTCATTTGAGCAAGTTTGACAAAGTCAAATTTGGTCAAATAAAAAAACAACACTTTGACTCTAGTATTATGAACTCTAAATGACTTCAAATTAAAAAGTTTTGAATATCAAGTTTGTTAAACTCATCAAGATCTAAAATTGTTGTTTTGGTCAACTTTCCATTTGAGATAGTTTGGATGGTTCAAATTTGTGATGTTTAAATTTTAATGCCTACAAACTAGTTTTCGGAACCCTAGATTGTCTCAAATTGAAAAGTTTTGAATACCAAGTTTGTTCAGCTCATCAAGATATACAATCCTTATATAGGCCATTTTTTTTATTTGAGAAAGTTTGAATAAAATATAGTCTAAATTTCACAAGTGTGTGACATAGTTTTAGAAAGTCTATATGAGATTCAAGAATTTGTGACTAGTGTTTGATAAAACTTTCTCAAATGACAAAATAAGCTATGTAACAATTGTAGATCTTGCTGAGATGATCAAACTTGGTATTCAGAGTTTTTTCATCTAAGGTCATTTAGTGTCTTATTTGAGCAAGTTTGACCAAGTCAAATTTGGTCAAATGAAAAAACAACACTTTGACTCTAGTATTATGAACTCTAAATGACTTCAAATTGGAAAGTTTTGAATACCATGTTTGTTCAACTCATCAAGATCTACAATTGTTGTTTTGGTCAACTTTTCATTTGAGATAGTTTGGATGGTTCCAATTTGTGATTTTTAAATTTTGACGCCTACAAACTAGTTTTTGGAACCCTAGATTGTCTCAAATTGAAAAGTTTTGAATACCAAGTTTGTTTAGCTCATCAAGATCTACAATCCTTATATAGGCCATTTTTTCATTTGAGAAAATTTGAACAAAATATAATTCAAATTTCACAAGTGTGTGACATGGTTTTAGAAAGTCTATATGAGATTCAAGAATTTGTGACTAGTGTTTGATAAAACTTTCTCAAATGACAAAATAAGCTATGTAACAATTGTATATCTTGCTGAGATGATCAAACTTGGTATTCAGAGTTTTTTCATCTGAGGTCATTTAGTGTCTCATTTGAGCAAGTTTGACCAAGTCAAATTTGGTCAAATGAAAAAATAACACTTTGACTCTAGTATTATAAACTCTAAATGACTTCAAATTGAAAAGTTTTGAATACCAAGTTTGTTCAACTCATCAAGATCTACAATCCTTATATAGGCCATTTTTTCATTTGAGAAAGTTTGAAAAATATCCGGATAATATCCGTTTTAATAATCTGGATATATCCGATAATTATCCGGATTATCCGATATCCGCCGGATATCGATGATATTACATCCGTATTTGATATCCGCCTAAGATATCCGTTTTATTATCTGTATCCGAAAAAAATTACGGATATCCGAGTAACTATCCAGATAAGTGTTCATATTTGTTCGGTCGAACGGACGGTCGAATAAATATCCGTACCGTTTTCATCCATAAACATGCGTGTACTCGAAGTCCTTTTCATGGTGACAGACAAGTCAAGAGTGACTGAATTTAACCCTGATTATGTAAGCAACTTGCTTCGAGTTCATTTTGACATTTGCACGCCTCATTTTCACCTTCCTTCACGAGGAAGTTCCCCTCTCCTAGCTTGCAAAATCACCAAATAAGTGACGTGTCAGTTTGTCTTGGTTAGTTAGCACTACCCAACAGGTGATGGCCAACCTTGGGGGTGAAGGTACACAACTTCGAGTCAGCACGACTCCTCCCTTCAGCAGCTGGGAGCTTGTGAACCCCATGCTTCAACACAAAGAAATGTTTCCAGCTCACTTCACACACAGAAAAGCTAGCAAAACACCAACCCAAGAGTAGATTGTTGTCATCAGAAAAGAAAAGAAAAAAGCTCGCGAGATGGTTCTGGGACTGTGCAGATGCTTTGGAGTGGCTCCTGCGGTAGAGGGAAAGAAGCCGCCACCTGCATCAGAAGAACCTCAGAAGCAGCAGGCAGCCAGAGATCAGGAAGCAGCTAGGGGCGAAGCTGAGTGAGCCGAAGATGGCGGTTGATAGGGCCATGGTAGTAAAGGAGAAGACAGCACCAGTAGCGATGCATCAGTTCCCCTTTCATTCTCGGCCTGGACTGCTGTAATTTTGCATGGTTCTTATGTGACCTCAGCTCTTTCGTCTTGGGTCTGGTTTGGGACACGCATGGCTTTCGTTTGAACAAGAAGCTTATAAACTTTTATGGTCTTGCTCTCAGAAGTTAGGAAAGCATGCAGTAGTAGGGAGAGAGACTGATATATATCTCTTCTTCTTAGCAAGCTTGTGAGTGTTTCAGTTCTTGACGCTTCAGTGATCACAACAGTAATAATATCCTGTACTAGAGGAACGTACTCTGAAAATTGCATGGATAAGTTCTACTAGGACAAGACTTTGACCAACAATTACTATTTAATACATGAATTTTTAACACAAACTTGATAGATTCAATATGATTATTATTTCTAGCATATGAATGACATGTTAATGGAGTAGTCGGAGTACTTTTGATCTTTGATTCCGGTGACATAATTTATATCAACCTTAATGAATTTTCCCAAATAAACTTCAAAATTGTTTTACTTTGTACTGAAATCATAAAAGTGCATTGGAATAAGAAGAATCTATTCTACATTTTTCATGTTTCTTATACACTAGCACTGTGCTCCTCCACGGGCCAGAGTGATTTAAGAAACTATATTATTTTCAGAAGTTTGTGTGTGGTATCGGCCTATGACAAACAAAAAGTATTTTTGCCATATTTATTTATTTATTTCCTAACACAATATGCGTATATATAAGTATCTCTATAACTTCTATCAGGTTTTATGAATTTATTAGTAAGCCCTCATAAAACAATTTTTTTATCCATAGTTTTTTTTTTTCCATTTGCATGACACTTCATATATGTCTTCAATAACCTTAGCTTAGGTTATGGTCGATCCCTATTGCAACCCATGCCTTGTAATTTTATGAATATAGATTTTGACATTCACATTTTTGTCTCAGTTGTTACTATACAATTTTTTATCATGTTAATAAGTTGACACTCATGTGCTTTATTCTACCTTTATGTGAACTTTTTCACTAAAAAGAAACCTTAGCTTTATGTCTAGACAACTCTCTTCGTATAAATGGCCACTTAAGCTTGCATCACGCCGCTCAAGATCTGAGGTAAATCTTGAAATGAGATCAAGGAGGGTACAATAGTGCTAATCTGAAGGGAGTATTTATATTTAAGTCTAACGATCACTATCTACATGAAAAGAATTTCAAAAACCTCTAGCGTTCACTAACCTCCTCACGGGTTGATGTATCGAGTTTCCACTATCACTAAATTACATGTGTGGTAATATTTTTTTATAAACGTCCATCAATATATATGGAATGATATTTGAGTAAAAAATGTATAGTTTTTCGCAAATTAGTAATTTATATAAATTATTAGATATTAATATAATTCTACTGGAGTTGTTAGTATTATTGGTATATGAATCCTTAAAGAAGTATTTTTTATAATTGTTGAACACATAATATATATTATCACATGCAGAGATTTATACTTACTTTAAGTTAGTTTTTATATATTAATAATGATATAGTGGATAATTAGAAACATATTGTCGGGTACCATAAAAGGGGTTCCCTAAGCAAGAACCGAAAAAATCGCTTAGACCCTGTAAAAATCGAAGCCAAGAGACAACTGCTGGCTAACCCCCACCTTGTCCGAGGCTCGGCTGGACCGCCCGGCCCACCTCGAACAGTTTTCTGACTCGCCCGAGGCCCCGCGCGTAAGGCCTCGGATGAAGTTACCGATTCTCTGCCTTGCTCGAGGCCCCGCCAGTAAGGCCTCGGACGAGGTACCGGTTCTCCGCCTCGCTCGAGGCCCCGCATGTAAGGCCTCGGATGGGGTGCCGATTCTCCGCCTCGCTCGAGGCCCCGCACGTAAGGCCTCGGATGAGGTGCCGATTCTCCGCCTCGCTCGAGACCCCGCACGAAAGGCCTCGGATGAGGTACCGATTCTCCGCCTCGCTCGAGGCTGGCTTGGCAGCCACCCCGTCACCGCCACCTCGACCGGGACGTCACGCGACCAACCACTCCTGCGACGTCAGCCGAACGACGGCTCGACACAGCGGAGTGACCGACGAGATGGGAGTCGCGTCAACGCCATGCCATCCGGGATAGAATGGGGCAGGGGTTACCGGCTGCTGTGCTCGGCACTGTGCCCACGACTGACACCCGTTCGGCACTGTGCTGCCTAACCCCACCTGCTCTGAGGACAGCACGACGTGGAGAGTCATGTCCGGGTACCTATAGCCTCAGAATCAGTATACAGGACCAACTGCTCCCTCCGAGCCTCGACCATCCGCTTCGGGGTCTCGGCAGCCTCGGGATTCGCACCCACCGAGCCCCCCACGATGGTTCGGCCTCTGCACCGACTGGGCCTCGGCTCTCTACGCTGTCGACATACAGCGACCGCCACGTCATCCACAAACATGTGCCATGCCCCGCGTCAAGCTATCACAGGAGCTCCCACGTCGCATAGGATCGGGCGTGACCGGCGCGTCGCTCCAGTACATCAAGGACAAGACCGCTCCGTCGACTATGCCACCACAGTGACAAGCTACAGGGCTCGGACACACTGCCTCCGCTCACAAAACGCTGCGTAGCGAACACATGTATCGCCCCTGTCCCCCCCTTCAACTATAAAAGGGAGTGACCGGGGCCGTTTCCAGGGGGACGAACGCAGGAAGACATAGACGAGAACTCATGAACACACGGACACACGCACGCACAGACAAAGACATCGCTTAGACAGACACACGCGCAAGCGACGCGCAACACTCTGTAATATGCACACTCCCCCGCACTGCCTGAGATCAACATCTCAAGCAACCCACACCACTCCATGCAGAGACCTGTGACTAGCTCCCTCTCTCGCCCTGCTTGTAAACCCCTACTACAAGCACCTCGGTGCAAGGAATACAAGATCGATCTCTTAGACTGGACGTAGGGCACCTATCGCCTGAACCAGTATAAACCTTGTGTCTCTTTGCATCACCATCCGAGATTAGAGGCACGCAGTACATTTTCACTAGTTGGTTGAGGGCCCGCCGGTCCAAAACACCAACAGTTGGCACGCCAGGTTGGGGTACTACTACGTGTCAGCTTCATCATCCCAACAAGTTCTGGATGGCAGACCCCGTACGACCACTGCGTCTCGGCATGGTGATCTAGTTCGGGAGCCTAGAGTTCATGTCTCTAGGATGTGAGTACGATATGGTACTCCTCACACCTAGAGCCCCACCGACCAAAGACGACGCCACGCACCAATAGCTCAGGCGCAGGCGGCGCCCAGGCCACCGCTCTCATCACGCTCGCCAGGCACGACGCGGGTGGGACCACCCTGACATCGTGCAAGCTCAGGGCGACACACTGCGCTCCGCTGTTGCCCCCTGCCCGGCTATTGGTACAGAGTCCCTGGTTGGGGACCTATCCAGCTTAAGCATGGGCAAGGGCAAAACGCCGGTGGCGCGCAGCGACGCCCCGTCATCAAGCTCTGCCCCGCCACCTCCTGAGGGGTTGACTCCAGTGGAGCAAAGACCGGCAATGGCACCATCCCCATACCCTTCGGGTTGACTAATGCCGTCGCTGCCTATGCTTCCGCCAACACTTCCGCTCACGCAGAGCCCTCAGGACGCCACCAATGGTTCACCCTTGACCTCGACGCCACAACCTCGACCCACACCCACGTTGACTCCTCGGAGGAGGACGAGGCGTGGGCCAGAGCGGACTTCTTTGGGCTTCGCGACCCTGAAGCCATGCGCCGCTTCATGGCCGCAAGCGACTACTGCTTCGGCTACTCCGACTCCGATGATGGAGGCACTATGACCCCACTCACGAGTGCTTTCACATCGGGCTCGGGATGCCAAGAATGAGCGATGAGGACGAAGGGACAGGCAACCACTCCCTGCACCGTGAAGGGGCAGGCGATGCCACACCTCTACGCGTCGAGCCCCTGGCAGCGCGGAACGAGAACCCCGCCCACGAGGAACTTCGACGCCTTGACTTGGAGCAGCTCTGTGAGCTTCAGGCCAAGGTCAAACAAGATCGATTCCTTCTGCAGCAGCTCCAAGACACTCTCGAGCGAGAGCAGCGGGGTCACGGTGATGGCGGAGCAGCCCAGCAGAGGGCTCGCGACGTCAACCACCGTATCAACAACGACGAAGGGGGCGAGCAACCCCCTATCTTCAATCACGCTAGCCAGAACATCGCGACAGCGGCGATGCTACTCTGGACAATGCCCGAGCCCTCTACCATGGAGGGGCAATGGGCCCATGACGAGCTCCGAGACCTCCTCGAGACTGCCACGATACAACAGGACGAAAGCTCCGCCTCTCGATGGCGCGGAGGCGCCTCGGAACTTCCCACGGCACCGCCTCGGCAGGATAGGGAGGCCTCGGTTCGTCCCAAGCCCGCTCGGGCACCGACGGCCAACAGGGCCCCCTTGGTGCATGACCGCCTCAGCGACCGACGTGAGGCGCAAGGCGACCACGATGTGGTCAGCAGGCGATGGCACCACGACAATGAGGGGCCTGCCCGAGGCTACCACCCGCATTGAGGTGGTCGCTATGACAGTGGGGAGGACCGCAGTCCTTCTCCTCGGCCACCTAGTCCTCGAGTCTTTAGCAGGGCCATCCGCGGCGCTCACTTCCCGGCGTAGTTTCAGCAACCGGCCAACCTCGCAAAGTACAGCGGCGAGACCAACCCCGAGCTTTGACTAGCCGATTACCGCCTGGCTTGTTAGCTAGGCAGTGCAGATGATGACCTGCTCATCATCCACAACCTCCCATTGTTCCTGTTAGACTCGGCGCGAGCCTGGCTCGAACACCTCCCTCCCTTGCAGATCCACAACTAGCGCGACTTGGTAAAGGTCTTTGTCGGGAATTTCCAGGGCACATACGTGTGCCTCAGGAACTCCTGGGACCTTAAGAGTTGTCGCCAGAAGCCGGGTGAGTCTCTCCGAGACTTCATCCGACACTTCTCCAAGCAATGTACTGAGTTGCCTGCGTCGATGACTCGGAAATTGTCCAGGCATTCCTCTCCGGCACCTCCTGCCGAGACCTAGTCTGAGAGTTAGGCCGGAACATGCCGACCTCGGCGGCCATGCTCCTCGACATCGCCACCAACTTCGCCTCGGGCGAAGAGGCCATCGGGGCCATCTTCCCCGACAACGACACTAAGGGGAAGCGGAGGGACGAGGCCCCCGGGGCCTTGGCTCCCCACCTCCCCAAGAAAAAGGGTCGCCAGGGGAAGCAGGAGGTCTTTGAGGCCGGTCTAGTCACGGCCGTAGATCGCAAGAATCCCTGAGGCCCCAGAGGCCTCGGGCTCTTCGACGATATGCTTAAAAAACCTTGCCCTTACCACTAGGGCCTGGTGAAGCACACCCTCAAAGAGTGCACCATGCTCTGGCGTTACTACGCTAAGCTCGGACTCCCCAACGACGATGCCAAAAAGAGGGACGCCGACGATAGGGACGACAACAAGGACGACAGGTTCCCCAAGGTGCACAACGCCTTCATGATCTTTGGCGGGCCTTCGGCATGCCTCATGGTGTGCCAGCAAAAGAGGGAGCGCCGGGAGGTCTTCTCGGTGAAGGTGTCCACTCCCCGGTACCTCAACTGGTCTTGGGAGGCGATCACCTTTGATCGAGATGACCACCCCGATTATGTCTCGAACCCAGGGCAGTACCCACTCATCGTCAACCCCATCATCGGCAACACCCGGCTCACCAAGGTGTTGATGGACGGAGGCAGTGGCCTCAACATCCTCTATGCCAACACCCTAGAGCTCCTGGAGCTCGACCAGTCGCAGCTCCGGGGTGATGCCACGCCTTTCCACGGCATCGTGCTGGGGAAACGCACGTGACCCCTCGGGCGCATCGACTTGCCCGTTTACTTCGGCACTCCCTCCAACTACTGCAAGGAGGTCCTCACCTTCGAGGTGGTTGGGTTCAAGGGAACCTATCACGCCATCCTGGGGCGCCCATGCTACGCCAAGTTCATGGCAATCCCCAACTACACCTACCTCAAGCTCAAGATGTCGGGCCCCAATGGCGTCATCACTGTCGAGTCCACGTACGAGCATGCATACGACTACGACGTCGAATGCATTGAGTATGCCTAGGCTCTCGTGGAGGCCGAGACCCTCATCGTCAACCTCGACCAGCTTGGTAGTGAGGCGCCTAACTCCAAGCGTTGTGCCAGGACTTTTGAGCTCGCGGAGGCTGTCAAGCTCATCCTGGTCGACCCTACCTGCTCTGATGACTGGGCGCTGAGGATCAGCGCCACCCTCAACATCAAATAGGAAGTCGTGCTCGTCGACTTCCTCCGTGCGAATGCCGATGTATTCGCGTGGAGCCCCTCGGACATGCCGGGCATATCGAGGGAGGTCGCCGAGCATGCCTTGGACATCCAGGCCAGCTCTAGACCAGTGAAGCAACGCCTGTGCTGATTCAATGAAGAAAAGCGTAGGGCCATCGGCGAGGAGGTGCAGAAGCTTTTGGTGGCCGGATTCATCAAGGAATTGTCCCATCCAGAGTGGTTAGCTAATCCTGTATTAGTTAAGAAGAAAAATGGGAAGTGGAGAATGTGTGTAGACTACACCGGTTTGAATAAAGCATGTCCCAAAGTCCCTTTCCCATTACCCTGAATCGACCAAATCATTGACTCCACTGCGAGATGCGAAACCCTATCCTTTCTTGATGCGTATTCCGGTTACCATCAAATCAAGATGAAAGAATCCGACCAGCTCGTGACTTCTTTCATCACACCATTCGGCATGTACTGCTACGTGACTATGCCGTTCAGCCTTAGAAACACAGGGGCCACATACCAGCGGTGCATGACCTAGGTCTTTGGTGAGCACATCGGGCGAACTGTTGAGGCCTACATGGACGACATCGTGGTCAAGTCCAAAAAGGCCAGCGATCTCATTGATGACTTGGAGATAGCCTTCAGATGCCTTAGAGAAAATGGCATCAAGCTCAACCCTGAGAAGTGTGTCTTCGGGGTCCCCCGAGGCATGCTCTTGGGATTCATAGTCTCGGAACGCGACATCGAGGCCAACCCGGAGAAGGTCTTGGCCGTGACCAACATGGGACCAATCTGAGACCTCAAGGGAGTGCAGAGGGTCATGGGATGCCTCGCGGCCCTAAGCCGCTTCATCTTGCGCCTTAGCGAAAAAGGCTTGCCTCTGTACCGCCTCTTGAGAAAATCCAAACGCTTTTCTTGGACCCCCGAGGCCGAAGAAGCCCTCGCCAAGCTCAAGGCACTGCTCACCAATCCTCCCGTCCTAGTACCGCTGGCCAAGGGTGAGGCCCTCTTACTCTACGTCGCCGCAACGACCCAAGTGGTCAGCACGGCCGTGGTGGTCGAGAGGCAGGAAGAAGGGCATGCTCTACCCATCCAATGACATGTTTACTTCATCAGCAAAGTGCTCTCCGAGACCAAGACACGCTACCCCCACATCAAGAAACTAATCTACGCCGTAGTCTTGGCTCGACGGAAGCTGCGTCACTACTTCGAGTCCCACCCGGTGATCATGATGTCGTCTTTCCCCTAGGAGAGATAATCCATAACCAGGAGGCCTCGGGTAGGATAGCCAAGTGGGCCATCGAACTCATGGGGAAGCCCTGTCTTTTGCGCCTCGAAAAGTAATTAAATCTCAGGTCTTGGCTAATTTTGTGGCTGAGTGGACCGACACCCAACTGCCACCTGCTCAAGTCTAGGCGGAATGCTGGACCATGTACTTCGACGGGTCCCTGATGAAGACCAGGGTAGGCGCAGGTCTGCTCTTCATCTCACCCCTCGGAGTGCACATGCGCTACATGATTCAGCTCCACTTCGCCGCCTCCAACAACGTAGCCAAGTATGAGGCCCTCGTCAACGGTTTACAGATCGCCATCGAACTTGGAGTATGGCATCTCGACATATGGGGCGATTCGCAACTCGTCGTCGATCAAGTGATGAAAGAGTCGAACTACCATGACCCCAAAATGGAGGCATACTGTAGGTTGGTACGTCGCCTAGAAGACAAGTTCGACGGTCTCGAACTCAACCACATCGCGCGAAAATTCAACGAGGCCACGGACGAACTAGCAAAGATGGCGTCAGCATGGGCCCCAGTTCGACGCCAGAGACCTCCACAAGCCTTCCATCGACTACGCCTCCGAGCCTGAGGAACACTCTGAGCCAAGCCACAGGATTCACACCGTTCTTCCTGGTCTATGGAGTCGAGGCCATCCTCCCCACTGGCTTGGAGTATGGTTCCCCAAGGCTATAGGCCTACAACGAGCAAAGCAACCGCACTGCCCACGAAGATGCCCTCGACCAGCTGGAGGAAGCCCGAGACATTGCGCTACTACATTCGGCCAAGTACCAGCAACCCTACGATGCTATCAAGCCCGGCGCATTCGAAGCCGAGACCTGGAGGTGGGTGATCTGGTGCTGAGACTGAGACAGAGCAACAAGGGCCGCCACAAGCTGACCCCGCCATGGGAAGGGCCGTATATCATCGCCCAAGTGCTAAAGCCTGGGACCTATAAGCTAGCCAACAAGAAGGGCGTAATCCTCACCAACGCTTGGAACATAGAACAGCTACGTCGCTTCTACCCTTAAATTTCCAAGCATTATATACATTGTTTCTCGAAATACAATAAAGAAGCGTTCTTTAGTTATTCTAATTTTTCGAGAAACCCTCCCCGAACCTATCGATGGGGATCAGCGTTGCGATAATGCTACAAGGGAGACTCGGCTCTGCCTCTGCAGAGGTGCCCACCATGGGGCCCGAACAAGACTCGGCTCTGCCTCTACAGAACCGAGCCTCCCTCGGGGGCTAGAAGCGGGAACCCCCCCTAAGTCCCAGGCACCATTTTTTAATCGTTTTTCAAATAAATTTCTACGCCAAACTCTCTAGCGTGCTCTGACAAATCGATTGTAAAAAACCTAAGGATCAAAAGTCTGTCTCAGGGCCAAAAGGCCGACCGAGCCATGAGACGACCTACACCTCCGGGCTATGACACTCCCTCACCACCTTTTCCCCGAGGGGTAGCTTAGGTTCTGAGGAAGTTTTTTGCAAATGATATGTTCAGAAACATGATAGAGGGCAGAGGCTTGGAAATACAATAAAAAACGATTAAAAAGCATATACGTATAAGTACTTTAAAAAAGGTCTCGACGGCCACAAGCGTTACGGTACAATAACATTCCTAATCTATTTACATGACCCCTTTTGCCCAGGTCAAAACTAAGGGTCACCAGCATCGGCGGATGGCGTGGGAGGAACCACCTCCTCTTCGAACAGCTTGGCCAGCGCCATGTCGGGGCCCTCAGCCACCCCCACTATCTTCGCGACCTCCTCATCGGCCTCCTCGTCATCCTCAGCCAAGACGTAGCCGTCGCTGACAGCCTCGAGGTCGATGCCGGTATAGTGTGAGGAGACGACGGCCAGGGCGCGCTTGACGCCCGTGTGCAGCGCCCCCCGGAGTCGCTCGTGCACTTGGCCGCTCAATGTTATCAAGCGACTCCCAAGGGAGCTGCCCGACTCGACCCCCTCAACCTCCAAGGCCTTGCAGGCGGTACGGCCGGCGCTCTGCAGCGCGTTGTGCTCCCCAATCTCGGCCTCGAGCACCGCCTGCACTTCAACGGAGGCCTCAGCTGCCCGGGAGACCTCCTTCTCCAACCCTGCGCCAAGACAAGCGGGATGGGGTTAAGCACCAAAGGAAATAAGCCGAACAGGGGCGAAGGCCTACGGGACTCACCCTCGGCTTTCTCTTTCTAGCTTTGTACCTCGGCACGAGAGGCCTCGGCCGCCCTGGAAGCCTCCTTCTCCAGCTCTGCATCACATCGGGGAGTTAGGGGTCGAACGCAAGAAAAACAAATAAAACAAGGGGAATGGGACTCACCCTCGGCCTTTCCCTTCCAGACTAAAGCCTCGGCCTGGGAGGCCTTGGCCACCTTGAGGGCCTCCGCTAGGGCGCCTTTCGTCAGCAGGTGCGCGCCCTGCTCCGCCCCTAGCTGCCCAGCGATGGCCTTGGCAGAGGCCATCGCTTCTTTAGCCTAGGACCTGAAGGTGTCCCGCTCACCAGCCACCTGGGTCAACTCCTCCTCTAGCTCCTTGATCCACGCCGCCAAAGGGGCGGCTTGCTCCCGAGCCATGGCCACCTCGGCCGCCATATCAGCACAGCGAAGGCGGAAGTCCTCCACCTCCGCGCTCCGCATCGACAGAAGCTCGTTGGCATGGGCGGAGGAACAACGACTTCCCGAGGGACCGGGCCTCGAGCTCCTGGATAGGTAGAACGGACGTCAAGCACTGCGAGGAAACTCGGGAAAAAGACGACACCGCACGAGAAAAGAAGGCACGTACTTGGGCAACCCCGGGCAGATCGTCAGCCATGACGGACAGCGTTGTCCGCAGCTACCGCTTCGCCAGCTGGCAAAATTGCTCGAAGGAGCCCCAGCGCCCCTCCTCGGCTGTGTCCTCAAGGGCGAACAGAGGCTCCCCCTCAGGGTCATCCCGGCTCTGCCACAAGACATGCGGGGGGATCCCACCCACGGGGCTCGGGTTGTACCCGCACGAGGGCCGAGCTTCCCTCGCCAGAGGTCGGAGCTGGCTGCTCCACGGTGCTGGCCGCCTCGGCATCCGCCACCTCCTTCCCCCGGGAAGTATCGTCGGAGGAGATCGAATGGACCTCCACTTCTCAGGCGCTCTCCCACGACGGCGGCAGGCCTTGGACTGGGGGCGGTACTGAGGCTTGCACCGCCTTCGTCTCCGCTTCCTGGGCCGCCGACCTCCGCCACCTCAATTGGCCTTGGTGGTCTCGTGGACTCTGGCCTCCGCCACCTCAGCCTCAGTGGTCCTGGACGCCTCGGCCTCCGTCGCCTCGGCCTCGGAGGTTCGGGGGGCCTCGGCCTCGCCATCGATGGCCTCATCGACTGAGGGCGCCTCGACTTCATCTAACTTGCGGGCCTCAGCCTCGCGAGGCGTAGGCTCCTCCTCCTCCGCTTGCTCTGTGGCCGCCTTGGTAGCCTCTCCGTGGGTGACTGGCTCCTTCAGATCGGCCCTCGTCGACGCCGCGCCATGTTGTATGGCGGCTTGCGCCTCCACCACCCATTGGGCGGTGGAGCTGGTGCTCACCTTGAGCACCTTACGTGGCGCCAAGGCGGGTGCTTCCGCCTGATGCTTCCGGCTGAAGACAAGGCACTAACAAGGTCAGCATATGACTGAGGGACGAGCAGGAGATGCTACAACTCCACTAACAAAACACTTACCTCGAATGGGGACACAACCGCTTCTACACTGCATCCCTCGTCCTCCGCAACAGCGGTGGCGGCGGCGGAGGCACGGCCTCCTTGTCCGCCGGTGCCAGCCGGCCCTCGCCAGACTCTGGTGCCCCCTCGACCCTCTATGGAGGTGGTTGCGTCGCCCCCACCGCCGCCTGCTCCACCTCCGTCGTCGAGCCCACCGGGCTAACGGCGCGCTTCCCTAACGCCCATGCCTCGGGCATGTTGGCCTCAGCCTCGGGGTGGGTGATCACCAGCCCCAAGGCGTCCTCTCCCCCCTCTTGGAAATGCTAGGCCGCTCGCTGACGCCCCGAACGCCATCCCCCTGATGCCAGGGAGATGGTCTAGGATACCCCGCCCTGCCTCGCTCTCATCGTCATCACTCGAGGAATCTGACAACGACGGCGATGGAGATGGCTCCACCGGGAGACCATTGTGCCTCTGCTGCCGGCGACACTTCTCCCGCTCTTCACGCTTGTCGTAGAACCGACCAATTTATAAGAATACAAGTATAATGGCAATCCGCAAGCGGTCGCACTGTCATACTTGAATCCATATAAACCCGGTAGTCCGTCGAGTACCACGACGGGTCTCGATAAACGATTTACAACAACCAAGATCGTACAGGATTCAACATACATGCCACATATTACATATGGTTCGCAGATACTTTTCATCATCAGAGTACGAATAAAAAGTTATTACAAACTGAGTTTGGTAAACAAAGCGGAAGCAAATAAGTTCAAAGATAAAGTTTCCAACATAGTTTGATACAGTGCCAAACCAGATCACGGTCCACAAAAGCAAAGATAGGAATTATTAAAGAAGCCTGCCCAAGGCTTACTCCTCATCCACAGCGGGATAGAAGCAACTCTTGCAATAACCATGATACACAGTGCCATCTGCAACAATGGGAAAATAAACCCTGAGTACGAGAAGGTACTCAGCTAGACTTACCCGTCATGAATCAGAAATAAAATGACTCCAAGGATTATGCAAGGCTGTATAAGTGGACGTAACTTGACAACATTTTGCGAAAAAGACAATTAACTGTTGTACAATTGTGATTCTTTCATCAAGTTAATTATAACTATCCATTTCTAGATTAGCAACTATCCTATGCCAAACATGTGGTATATTATTTAGAATCATACAATAGTAACCATAGCAGGTATTGTAATTCCATATTCATTTGAACCATCATGTTTCATAATATAGTTGCTACGATGTTGGGACTAGCCAAGTTTCTCACTATCCGGGAGAGACGACGATTCGAATCGATTTCAACCAGCTAGGAATTTATTCCTAACACAAACCCAGATCTATCAGCCACGATAGTCTTAGGTCACCTTTGGTACAACTCAGGTACACATTTCGCGGGTCCGTACTGCGCCGCACAATCTGGAACACCAGATGCCAGGATGCTCAGGCCAAGCCTGCCCTTGGGCTCAGTCTGATCGTTCCCCGAAAGGAGCGCACAACAAAACGGGTCCCGGCCTGAGTTGAATTACTCGGCTTCGTGGTCGGAATGAGTTATCCGGCCAGCTAAGTGAGAGGCATGCGTTCAATCTTGTCAGAAGTGCCAACAACGGTACGGTCCTTAATCGACACAGACGGGGATAAGTCCACACCCAAGACCTCCATGCCTTGTTGCTTCCCTATCGACTTCCCGTCCGGTCTCAATTTACTTTTACCTCATGGTTCTGTTTCACGATAGCAGATATAGCCAACCGTGCTCCGGTATCCACCTATATCTCGCAGGTGACAGGACATCACCCGACTTCTACCGGTCTAAGCATGGCTAAGCATATATTCGATCCTGGACCTATACCGGTTAAAGGGTTAATATCTGGACAAGGAATGTACATGCATCAAGTGGTTTCATTCAACTCTTATAACCTAATGCATCAATCATAAATACGTAAGTAAACATTTGTAAATTACTGGGAGACTTATAATGCTCCGGGGCTTGCCTCGCAGAAAGGAAGTAGGGCGGTGGTCAGGGCACTCCGGAAGCTCTTCAGGGTTCTGCTCCACGCCTTCGGGAGCTGCGGGTTCCCTTCCTCTGCTTCTTTGAATTCCAGCAACGTGATCTCATCCTCCGATCCTAGATGCATGAGTATGATATGAGTATTACGAATGCATAATGTTAACAAGTGCATCGCGTTGTTTGAGTAGGTGCATATCTCTTCTCGATTACTACTTAACTATTTCTACAATGCATCGATTACACCATAACCAGCAGCTACTTGTTTCACTCATAACTGGAGTTCTACAAATAAAAAAAACAGTGATCCTAGACTTTCTGGAAAGCTTATCAAATTCTCTACAACTTTGTTATTAACCATTTTTACAGTCTACACTTGTTTCAACATGTAACTCATTACACTCTAGAATCAGTCCAGAAACTACTTAACATGCAATATAAAGTAATAACACTTCTACTTCAGGTAATTATTCAAAATTTGACAACCTAGAACCTACCAACAGTTTCAGCATACCAAATACAGTTAAGATGATATAATGGTGAAGCCCAAACTATTTATTGAATTGCCTTTATTATTTTATTTAGATATCTAGGTTAAATAATAAATATATATCAAATGTGCTTAATAAATTCTCAAAATTTTACAGAGTCTTACTAATGCTATCAAAGGACTACTATAAAAATTTCATGTTATTTTACTAAGTAGAACATTCTATACAAAAATAATAAGGAAGCAAGGCTTGAAATAGCATAAATGGAAAATCCTATTGAAAAGTGTCAAGCAATAGATTTCTTATTTTTCTTTACATCCATATGGTACTAGTATCACCTCCAACAAATTTCATGAATTTTGGACTCATAATTAATTTATAAAAATTCATGCAAGGATTAACTATTTATAAAAGAAAAATCTATAACTATAGATCTACACATGCACTGGTCCTCAAATTTTTATCCAAGCTCATGTATAACAAGAATAGCCTAGCACAAAAATTTCATAATTTTTGGAGCAAAGGAACTCTAGATATAAAATAAACAAATTTAAATGCATTCAAAAGCACATTTGAAATCCCTATTTAAATCTCTAGAAATATCTACTGTACAAGTCAAGAACATATTTTTCCTAAATACTACTCTTCCTCAAGAACACTCACAAATTTATTTCACAATTTTAGGAGCTATCAGACTAAAGATACAAAAATAACAAGATACATGAAATCAGGGTTCAAATCTGTGAAAATGAGCTAGCTTTCTATTTAACCGACACTGACAGGCGGGACCCTCCAGCCAGTTGGGCCCACATGTCAATGAGACGGAACAGAGCAACGGCGCGGGAATGACGTGGAAACGGCGGAGCTCGCCGACGGCGAGGTTGCCGGCGGTGAGGTCATCACGACGTGCTCTAAGTGACCTAGCGCGTCTATTGAGCCACTTGGCCGACCCTATCGTCGACGGTAAGGACGACGGCGGCGGCAATGGCGGAGCGGCGGGGCTGGACCACGGCAAAACGCCGGTGATGTCCTCGGTGGCCCGATCTAAGGCTCGGACGAGCACCGGGGTACTACGGCGGACCTAGCGCGCTAGCTAACGCATGGAGAGGTGGACTGTGGCGCTCCGGCCACGGTGACGGGGCTTGCGGCGGAGCTCCAGCGAGCTGAAACGCGCGGCGATGGCTTACCAAGCTGGGTCAGTGAGCATGGGAGGGAGCAGTGGTTCGCTGGGGAGACGGAGGAGCTATGGTGGTGGTGCTGGAGTGGCTAGGCGCGGACTGCGCGCGGCTATGGCGACGGCGGGGCTCCGAGAGCTCGGCGGCTGCTGCTGCGAGGAAGAAAAGGCGCCGGGAGTGAAATGGGAGCGCGGGATGGCTCGGGCGGGCGCTGGCGACGTTAAGGCCGCGCTCGGGCGCGGCGTGGCCTGCGCGGTCAGGGCAACGGCGACGCGCGGCCGTCGCCGTGGACACGCGGCGCGCTGGTTCTACCGTCGGTCGGCCACTGAACGCGTCGTTCAGTTTTGTCAGGAACGTGATGGCCGAGCCTGACGACGAGTTTTGTCGCTGATTTTCCCGCTAATCCGTCGCTCCAAAGCATAAGACGTCTAAACAAAATTTATAGCCCTATGTACCAGCTTCAACTTTGGTTAAGGAAGTATGTTCAAATTCGCAACCAAAAACAAGTAATGTCATCCCCAAGATGGGCTTGTCAGGCTGCCAGTCGAACCAAGACTTAGAAAAAAATTTTAAGTGTTGAAAGGTTTGTTTTGCTGATTCTTGTGATCCAATTTCAAGCATGATAGGAGCTGAATCAGTCCATGACATAAAAATAAAAGTTGTTCCTTATGTCAAACACTACAACTTTGCTATAGTGAACTCCTCCATGCAAGGTCCCTAACACCTAGTTCAACTTTAGTCAAACATGTCACTTTGAAATCATGATACACATTCAAACCATGGCTAAATGACCAAACTAGCCCTAGCACTAAATACCAAAGTTGTTCATGATGATACTCTAAGCATGTTAAAACAATTTGCAAGGTCATTTAAGCATTTCATGTAGTAGTCACTCATATAGCTATTGAAAGTAATCATATGAAATATTACTTGAGTGCTTGGTCATGAAATGTGGCCTTCATGAACAAGGTTCCTTTTGTTAACCTAAGTGTAGCTAAGGTGTTGTAGTGACTAGCACTACCCCCTTGCATTCATTTGCACATGATCATATGCATATGTTCTAAGAAACATGAGATAACAAGCAATGTTTCATATGTTTCGATCAAATGTTTCAATTGTAAATGATGATTTATGAATGCTTGATGCTCATGCTTATGTTATGCAAGTCAAGTTATGCAAGGCTAACACCCGAGGTGTTACAGCCCCTCCCCCTTATAAAAATCTCGTCCCGAGATTTGCAAGACCTACCATTCTTGGAAAAAGGCGGGATAAACTTCTTGCAGATAATCTTCTCTTTCCCATGTAGCATCTTGTTCACTATGATTGTTCCACACCACCTTATAAAACTTAATGATCTTACTCCTTGTTACTCTATCCATCACTTCTAATACTCGAATTGGCTTTTCTTCATAAGTCAAATCCGATTGAAGTTGCACGTTGGTGGGTGCAATAGCTTCTTCCGGTACTCGAAGACATTTCTTTAGCTGGGAAACATGGAACACATCAAAGATTGCACTCATCTCTGGCGGTAGTTGTAGCTTATATGCCACATTTCCTTTTCGTTCCAAAATTTTGTATGGCCCTACATATCTTGGTGAAAGCTTCTTTTTCATCCCAAATCTTTTCACACCTTTCATGGGTGATACTCTCAAGTACACATAGTCACCTACTTCAAAAGTTAGTGGTCTTCTTCTTCTATCGGCATAGCTCTTCTGTCGTGATTGAGCTGCCTTCATGTGTTGTTGGATAATACGTACTTGTTCTTCGGCTTCATTGATAAAATCAATACCAAAATATCTCCTTTCACCGGGCTCAATCCAATTCAATGGAGTTCTACACTTTCTGCCATACAAGGCTTCAAATGGAGCCATCTTGATACTCGCTTGATAACTGTTGTTATAGGAGAATTCAGCTAAAGGTAACCGTTTCTCCCATGACCCTTTCGAAGATATAACACAAGCTCTAAGTAAATCTTCTAGGATTTGGTTTACTCTCTCTATCTGTCCTGAAGTTTGCGGATGATAAGCTGAACTCCTGATTAGCTTGGTTCCCAAAGCTTGGTGTAAGTGTTCCCAGAAACGAGCTATGAACTACGG
Organism: Miscanthus floridulus; assembly: GCF_019320115.1. Classification (NCBI taxonomy): domain Eukaryota; kingdom Viridiplantae; phylum Streptophyta; class Magnoliopsida; order Poales; family Poaceae; genus Miscanthus; species Miscanthus floridulus. The sequence goes on along the minus strand of NW_027096797.1, from coordinate 31,459 downwards.
TCCTCTATCCAAGATTATGGTCCGGGGTACTCCATGCAACTTCATGATCTGGGATACGTATATCTCAGCGTATTTCCCAACTATATACCTCGTGTTCACGGGTATGAAGTGTGCTGACTTGGTAAGACGATCGATAATGACCCAGATTGAATCATGACCTTGTGGCGTTGTTGGAAGGCCTGTAATAAAGTCCATACTGATCTCTTCCCATTTCCATCCTGGAATAGGCAGTGGCTGGAGTAATCCAGCGGTTTTCATATGGACGGCTTTCACTCTACTGCAGTTATCACACCTTGCAACATAGGCTACTATCTCTTTCTTCATCTTAGTCCACCAAAAACGGGTTTTTAAGTCTTGATACATCTTACTACTACCCGGGTGGATAGACAATTTGGAGGAGTGAGCTTCTTCTAAAATTTGATTCCTTAGCTCACGGTCTTTCGGCACCACTAGCCGGTCCTCAAACCATAATACACCTCTTTCGTCCAATCTAAAGTGTTTTGTTTCTTGCTCTTGCATTTTTCTCTTGATGTGACTTATTCCTACATCTGTCTGCTGTAGCTCTATGATTCGGCCCTCAAGCGAACAACTGATTGTGATATTGTGGAGTACGGCAGGATGTAGCAAGTTGAATCCATCTTCCAATAGTGCTTCCATAGTGTTGCAATGGGACTTCCGACTAAGTGCATCAGCTACTACATTTGCTTTACCCGGATGGTAATGCACTTCCAAATTGTAATCCTTAATCAATTCCAACCATCTACGTTGTCTCATGTTCAGTTCTGGCTGGGTAAAGATATACTTGAGGCTTTTGTGGTCAGTATAGATATGACATACATTGCCCAACAAGTAATGTCTCCATATCTTTAATGCATGGACAATGGCTGCCAGTTCCAAATCTTGTGTAGGATAGTTGACTTCATGTTTCCTCAATTGCCGAGAGGCATATGCAATTACTCTCCCTTCTTGCATAAGTACACATCCCAAACCTATTCCTGATGCATCACAAAATACATCAAAAGGCTTTTCAATGTCTGGTTGTGCTAGCACTGGTGCTGTAGTCAACAAAGTTCTGAGGGTGTGAAAAGCTGTTTCACATTCTGGTGTCCACTTGTATTTCTCATCTTTCTGAAGTAGTCTGGTCATAGGCTTAGCTATTTTTGAGAAATCTGGAATAAACCGACGATAGTATCCTGCTAACCCTAGAAAACTCCGAACTTCATGCACCGAAGTTGGGGCTTTCCAATCCATGACCTCTTGTACTTTTGATGGGTCTACTGAGATTCCATCTCTTGATAATATGTGACCTAAGAAAGGTACTTTGCTCATCCAAAATTCACATTTGCTAAACTTGGCATATAGCTTATGCTCCCTCAGTCTGGATAGGACAATCCTCAAATGCTCTTCATGATCTGACTCAGTTTCTGAATAAATCAATATGTCATCGATAAACACGACCACGAACTTATCAAGTTCGGGCATGAATACCGAGTTCATTAGGTACATGAAATAGGCTGGAGCATTCGTTAGTCCAAAAGACATAACCAAATACTCGTATAAGCCGTACCTAGTAGAGAAAGCAGTTTTAGGTATATCCTCCGGTCTGATCTTTATCTGATGGTAACCTGATCTCAAGTCAATTTTGGAGAATACCTTTGCCTTCGCTAGCTGATCGAACAAGATGTCGATGCGGGGTAACGGATATTTGTTCTTGATGGTCACAGCATTGAGTGGTCTGTAATGTACACACATCCTCAGTGACTTATCCTTCTTTTTCACAAACAATGCTGGACATCCCCACGGAGATGAGCTAGGTTGGATAAGACCCTTGTCCAATAGATCTTGCAATTGAACCTTGAGTTCTGCTAACTCATTGGGTGGCATTCTATAGGGCCTTCTGGATATGGGTGCAGTACCTGGCACTAATTCAATCTTAAATTCCACGTCCCTATCCGGTGGTAGGCCTGGTAATTCTTCTGGAAATACATCCAGAAACTCACAAACCACTGGAATATCACATATGGTGGTGGCTTGGATAGCACAGGCTAAATGTTGGGGTTGGAAATCGCGGGAGAGTGGAACTAGAAAAGCATTCCCTCCTGTGGGTTCTCTCAATATGATAGTACGGGTGCTAGTGTCAATAAGAGCACCATGATACTTCATCCAATTCATGCCTAAGATTACACTTATCGACAATCCCGGCAATATTATCAAATCTGTTGTGTACTCCCTCCCTTGTATCAAGATGAGTACATTTTTTACTATCTTTTTGGTAGTAACAGTTCCCCCTGCTAAACTTATGTTAAAACCCCCTTTACTTTCTTCTATTATTTCTTGATCATGTCTAGATGCAAATGCTTGACTCATAAATGAATGAGAAGCTCCCGAATCAAATAAAACAACAGCGGGATGCTTGTTGACAAGAAACATACCAGCCGTGACAACTTCTCGGCGGGCACTTCCTCCACAGCGGTATAATGCACTTGTCCCTGATGTGCCCTGACATTCACCTGCCTCTGATTGTTCTGACTTGAGTTGCCTATTCCTCTTGGGGTGGGGGCACTCCTTGGACCAATGACCCAGTTGGTTGCAGTTGAAACAAGGTTGATTACTTTTGAATCCGGTGGAGCTGTCCTGATTGACCATTCCTTTTGGTAAGGCAATAGTGAATGCCTTACGAAACAGGTTTCTGTGGCCTGTTATTCTGAGCTTTCGGTGGTGGAGGCCTGAACTTGGATGCAGGTGGACGGAATGGTGGCCTAGCTACGATAGGCGCTTTTGACTGAAAAGATCCGGATAGCACTGGCCTCATATGCCCTCTTGCGACCCTTAGCAACTGCATGCAGGTTGTTGTGGTTTTCTTGGGTCAAGGCATCACTAATAAACTCATTATACGTGGCACATCGAGAATTTGCCATAGGTCTTCATTAATTTGGTACCCAAACCTCGCTTGAAACTCTCAATCTTTTTCTCTTCAGTATCCACAAAACTTGGAGCATATCTTGACAAGTTGTTGAATGCGTGCATATATTCTGTGAGTGACTTGGTTCCCTGAGTGAGCCTCATAAATTCGGCTGCTTTCATGCGCATCAGGCCCGGGGGAATATGGTGTCCCCTAAAAGCTAGCTTGAATTGATCCCAGGTCACTCTCGCATTAGCAGGCAGAGACGACAGAAAGTGCGTCCACCAGATTCCTGCTGGTCCTTGCAGCTGATGAGAAGCATATTCAGCTTTCAGGTGCTCTGTGACCCTTAGCAGACGAAATTTCTGCTCGATGGTATTCAGCCACTCATCGGCCTGCAGTGGTTCCTCAGCCACCTTGAAGATCGGAGGCTTCGTGTCCAGAAACTCCTTGAATGTAACTGTGCTGATTTGGCTCGGCCCCTGGTTGCTGTGGGTGGCCACGAGCAGTGTTTTGTGCGATGAAGGCGCAAAGCTTCTTCCATTGTCCTTGGCTACCTAGGAACTGGGTAAAGAATTCCTGAGCAGATGGTGGCGGTGGGGGTGGCAAGTCATCATGGTTGCCATCCTGGCTGCTGCTAGCTCCTGCACGGGTGCGCGTCATCTGCGAAGTTGCAACAATAAGCGATTATGGGTCGATGCCAAGAGATTGCAGATGAATTAGGTACTCATGCCAAACTGAAATTACTGGAGAAAAATTGTCAAAAGCACAATAAAAACAGAGGCATAATAATTCATTCTCGCAACATGACATCGCCAATTTGACCACTTATCGTGCTCATAACGCATGCAATTTAAAGCGTGATGACCGACAAGGAACTGGAATTGCATTAACGTTTACCCAAACGTGCAATTTAACATTACATGATAGTCTGGTTACTAATGCCAAATTCCAACTACAGGTCCATTACATAAATAAAGGTGATACATTAGTCTTCCCACTACACGCTAAGCGATCTAATCCTCATCATGATCACTATCGAGGTCAGACGCAGAATCATCTCCTTCCCCAGGCTCTACTTCTTCTTCAGGTGCCACTTCTTCTTCTTCCTCGTACCCCTCTAGACCCATTTCTGCGGCTCCAGGTGGTATATAAGGGTGGAGCTGATTGTGCAGTAGGTGAACCTCTTCATGCAGATTATCATTGTATTCCTTCCGCATTGGCCAACTGCTGTCCTAGCTCAAACTGTCGAGCCCTCAGGACATCTTCCCTGGACCAAGCTGCATTTCACTGGTGAGTTAACCGAGTCATTTCTTCAGTGAGCCTCTCTATCTCGGCGTCGTGCTCCCTCTGAAGCTGACATCGGTCTTCTCGGGCATGACCAAGAGCACCAGACACACGTCTGAGGCTACCTTCAACTCCATCTAACACTCTCATCACTGCGAACATGGCGCTCATGGCAGGGTTATCGCTGTTCTGCCTTTCTACTGCACCAATCTCCAAAGATCTTCCTCTTGCCTGCTACCATGAGTCAGTGGAGGGATTACCTCTTGGAAAGACTCCAACCATAGCGGCTGCCAGCTCCTGAGGAAAATGATCCATGATATCCCTCAGGATCCCAAAGGCTGCCCTGCCAGCTGCTTCTTCAGCAGTCCTGCCAGTCGACTCATAACACCAACCTGTCCACTCAGAATCGTCACCTCGGGGACGGACAATGGCCTCCACAGTAACTAAGAGACCTTCTCCCAACCGCTCATTTGCCCAAAAGTAGCGGGGTTCCATTCCATCGGGATAACCTACATAGCTGAGCACTCTCCACAAGAGGGTAGGCATCCCAAACTCTCCAAGGAATGTGTGACGTTGACGGGTACGTGGAGCAAGCTGACGGCTAGGAGCTCTACCTCCGGTGGACTTGCGAGCAGTTTGCTTGGTGCGTGCCATCTGCACCATCAACATGTACCCTTTTGTGAGACAATGCCATAATGGATAAGAGTTACATAACCGAGTAAGAATTTTATCAGGGGAGGAACAAATGTGATTATGTGAATGGTGTTAACATGATGCATGCTCGTGCCGTACGTCCTCACAAACTTAGGAAAAATTTGTTTCTAACGGTAGACACGGTGGCATACATACGTTCTCTCATATAGATCGTAACTAGTCGAACTACACGTTTCGTTGTCAGTGTACCTGCATAAAATTTCATTTTAGCCCTAAACCCATAATGAAATATGCAGAATGTAATTGTAAATACTTTCATATATGTATCCCCATACATATACTTCCGTATCAATCTACCCAACAATAATTTAAACCCACAATTAAATACGTACCATGTACACATGCAAGCATGCATACCTAGCCGTACCAATGCTAACTCTTCCCGACCGCACGCTCACACCTTGCGGTCATACACTCATCTTACCTTGGCGTAGAGGCATTTGATCCATACATTACCACTCAAGTGAATGGCATCCATACTATAGCACGCCGTATGGACGACGAAGTAAAAACCCCCATGTTAGTACTTAAATAGCCACCTAATAGTCCTTAATCTGGGCATAAGGAAAGTGATCATTGGCACACTTTAGATTTCAAATACCTATTAATTACTATTAGTTGCTAGAAAAAGGGTTTTGGAACACAAAAACTTTTGTTTTAAATACACTTGTGACAATTAACGTTGAATCCTGCTCTGATACCAGCTGTCGTAGAACCGACCAATTTATAAGAATACAAGTATAATGGCAATCCGCAAGCAGTCGCACTGTCATACTTGAACCCATATAAACCCGGTAGTCCGTCGAGTACCACAACGGTCTCGATAAACGATTTACCACAACTAAGATCGTACAGGATTCAACATACATGCCACATATTACATAAAGTTCACAAATACTTTTCATCATCAGAGTACGAATAGAAAGTTATTACAAACCGAGTTTGATAATTAAAGCGGAAGCAAATAAGTTTGAAGATAAGTTTCCAACGTAGTTTGATACAGTGCCAAGCCAGATCACGATCCACAAAAGCAAAGATAGGAATTACTAAGGAAGCCTGCCCAAGGCTTACTCCTCATCCACAGCGGGATAGAAGCAACTCTTGCAATAACCATGATACACAGTGCCATCTGCAACAATGGGAAAATAAACCCTGAGTACGAGAAGGTACTCAGCTAGACTTACCCGTCATGAACCAGAAATAAAATGACTCCAAGGATTATGCAAGGCTGTATAAGTGGACGTAACTTGACAACATTTTGCGAAAAAGGCAATTAACCGTTGTACAATTGTGATTCTTTTATCAAGTTAATTATAACTATCCATTTCTAGGTTAGCAACTATCCTATGCCAAACATGTGGTATATTATTTAGAATCATACAATAGTAACCATAGCAGGTATTGTAATTCCATATTCATTTGAACCATCATGTTTCATAATATAGTTGCTACGATGTTGGGACTAGCCAAGTTTCTCACTATCCGGGAGAGACGGCGATTCGAATCGATTTCAACCAGCTGGGAATTTATTCCTAACACAAACCCAGATCTATCAGCCACGATAGTCTTAGGTCACCTTTGGTACAACTCAGGTACACATTTCGCAGGTCCGTACTGCGCCGCACAATCTGGAACACCAGATGCCAGGATGCTCAGGCCAAGCCTGCCCTTGGGCTCAGTCTGATCGTTCCCCGGAAGGAGCGCACAACAAAACGGGTCCCGGCCTGAGTTGAATTACTCGGCTTCGCGGTCGGAACGAGTTATCCGGCCAGCTAAGTGAGAGGCATGCGTTCAATCTTGTCAGAAGCGCCAACAATGGTACGGTCCTTAATCGACACAGACGGGGATAAGTCCACACCCAAGACCTCCATGCCTTGTTGCGTCCCTATCGACTTCCCGTCCGGTCTCAATTTACTTTTACCTCATGGTTCTGTTTCACGATAGCAGATATAGCCAACCGTGCTCCGGTATCCACCTATATCTCGCAGGTGACAGGACATCACCCGACTTCTACCGGTCTAAGCATGGCTAAGCATATATTCGATCCTGGACCTATACCGGTTAAAGGGTTAATATCTGGACAAGGAATGTACATGCATCAAGTGGTTTCATTCAACTCTTATAACCTAATGCATCAATCATAAATACGTAAGTAAACATTTGTAAATTACTGGGAAACTTATAATGCTCCGGGGCTTGCCTCGCAGAAAGGAAGTAGGGCGATGGTCAGGGCACTCCGGAAGCTCTTCAGGGTTCTGCTCCACGCCTTCGGGAGCAGCGGCTTGCGGATTCTCCTGCAGGTTTCCTTCCTCTGCTTCTTCGAATTCCAGCAATGTGATCTCTTCCTCCGATCCTAGATGCATGAGTATGGTATGAGTATTACGAATGCATAATGTTAACAAGTGCATCGCGTTGTTTGAGTAGGTGCATATCTCTTCTCGATTACTACTTAACTATTTCTACAATGCATCGACTACACCACAACCAGCAGCTACTTGTTTCACTCATAACTGGAGTTCTACAAATTCAAAAATAGCGATCCTGGACTTTCTGGAAAGCTTATCAAATTCTCTACAACTTTGTTATTAACCATTTTTATAGTCTACACTTGTTTCAACATGTAACTCATTACACTCTAGAATCAGTCCAGAAACTACTTCACATGCAATATAAAGTAATAACACTTCTACTTCAGGTAATTATTCAAAATTTGACAACCTAGAACCAACCAACAGTTTCAGCATACCAAATACAGTTAAGATGATATAATGGTGAAGCCCAAACTATTTATTAAATTGCCTTTATTATTTTATTTAGATATCTAGGTTAAATAATAAATATATATCAAATGTGCTTAATAAATTCTCAAAATTTTACAGAGTCTTACTAATGCTATCAAAGGACTACTATAAAAATTTCATGTCATTTTACTAAGTAGAACATCCTATACAAAAATGATAAGGAAGCAAGGCTTGAAATAGCATAAATGGAAAATCCTATTGAAAAGTGTCAAGCAACAGATTTATTATTTTTCCTAACATCCATATGGTACTAGTATCACCTCCAATAAATTTCATGAATTTTGGACTCATAATTAATTTATAAAAAATCATGCAAGGATTAACTATTTATAAAAGAAAAACTTATAACTATAGATCTACACATGCACTGGTCTTCAAATTTTTATCCAAGCTCATATATGCTAAGACTAGCTTACCACAAAAATTTCATAATTTTTGGAGCACAGGAACTCTAGATATAAAATAAACAAATTTAAATACATTCAAAAGCACATTTCAAATCCCTATTTAAATCTCCAAAAATATCTACTGTACAAGTCAAGAACATATTTTTCCTAAATACTACTCTTCCTCAAGAACACTCACAAATTTATTTCACAAATTTAGGAGCTATCAGACTAAAGATACAAAAATAACAAGATACATGAAATCAGGGTTCAAATCTGTGAAAATGAGCTAGCTTTCTATTTAACCGACACTGACAGGCGGGACCCTCCAGCCGGTTGGGCCCACATGTCATTGGGACAGAACAGAGCAACGGCGCGGGGATGACGTGGGAACGGTGGAGCTTGCCGACGGCAAGGTTGCCGGCGGTGAGGTCATCACGACGTGCTCTAAGTGACCTAGCGCGTCTATTGAGCCACTTGGCCGACCCTATCGTCGACGGTAAGGACGACGGCGGCGGCAATGGTGGAGCGGCGGGGCTGGACCACGGCAAAACGCCGGTGATGTCCTCGGTGGCCCGATCTAAGGCTCGGACGAGCACCGGGGTACTACGGCGGACCTAGCGTGCTAGCTAACGCATGGAGAGGTGGACTGTGGCGCTCCGGCCACGGTGACGGGGCTTGCGGCGGAGCTCCGGCGAGCTGAAACACGCGGCGATGGCTTACCAAGCTGGGTCAGCGAGCACGGGAGGGAGCAGTGGTTCGCTGGGGAGACGGAGGAGCTATGGTGGTGGTGCTGGAGTGGCTAGGCGCGGACTGCGCGCGGCTATGGCGACGGCGGGGCTCCGAGAGCTCGGCGGCTGCTGCTGCGAGGCAGAAAAGGCGCCGGGAGCGAAATGGGAGCGCGGGATGGCTCGGGCGGGCGCTGGCGACGTTAAGGCCGCGCTCGGGCGCGGCGTGGCCTGCGCGGTCAGGGCAACGGCGATGCGCGACCGTCGCCGTGGACACGCGGCGCGCTGGTTCTGCCGTCGGTCGGCCACTGAACGCGTCGTTCAGTTTCGTCAGGAACGTGATGGCCGAGCCTGACGACGAGTTTTGTCGCTGATTTTCCCGCTAATCCGTCGCTCCAAAGCATAAGACGTCTAAACAAAATTTATAGCCCTATGTACCAGCTTCAACTTTGGTTAAGGAAGTATGTTCAAATTCGCAACCAAAAACAAGTAATGTCATTCCCAAGATGGGCTTGTCAGGCTGCCAGTCGAACCAAGACTTAGAAAAAATTTTTAAGTGTTGAAAGGTTTGTTTTGCTGATTCTTGTGATCCAATTTCAAGCATGATAGGAGCTGAATCAGTCCATGACATAAAAATAAAAGTTGTTCCTTATGTCAAACACTACAACTTTGCTATAGTGAACTCCTCCATGCAAGGTCCCTAACACCTAGTTCAACTTTAGTCAAACATGTCACTTTGAAATCATGATACACATTCAAACCATGGCTAAATGACCAAACTAGCCCTAGCACTAAATACCAAAGTTGTTCATGATGATACTCTAAGCATGTTAAAACAATTTGCAAGGTCATTTAAGTATTTCATGTAGTAGTCACTCATATAGCTATTGAAAGTAATCACATGAAATATTACTTGAGTACTTGGTCATGAAATGTGGCCTTCATGAACAAGGTTCCTTTTGTTAACCTAAGTGTAGCTAAGGTGTTGTAGTGACTAGCACTACCCCCTTGCATTCATTTGCACATGATCATATGCATATGTTCTAAGAAACACAAGATAACAAGCAATGTTTCATATGTTTCGATCAAATGTTTCAATTGTAAATGATGATTTATGAATGCTTGATGCTCATGCTTATGTTATGCAAGTCAAGTTATGCAAGGCTAACACCCGAGGTGTTACATTTGGCACCGCTAGATCTCATTCATTCTGATCTGTGCGAGATGAATGGTGTATTGACCAAAGGAGGAAAGAAATATTTCATGACTCTTATTGATGATAGCACTAGATTTTGCTATGTGTACTTGCTAAAAACAAAGGATGAAGCAATGCATTATTTTAAAATCTATAAAGCTAAAGTAGAGAACCAATTGGAAAGAAAAATCAAACGGTTGAGGTCTGATCATGGGGGAGAATACTTTTCACATGAGTTTGATTCATTCTGTGAGGAACATGGAATTATTCATGAGAGGACGCCTCCATACTCTCCCCAATCCAATGGGATTGCCGAACAAAAGAATCGCACTCTAACTGATTTGGTTAATGCCATGACAGACACTGCGGGACTTTCCAACGAATGGTGGGGTGAGGCTATATTGACGGCATGTCATGTCCTAAATAGAGTTCCTACAAAGAATAAAGAAGTAACACCATTCGAGGAATGGGAAAAGAAAAGGATGACTCTCTCATACCTGCGCACTTGGGGATGCTTGGCCAAGGTGAATGTGCCAATCGTCAAAAAACGCAAACTTGGACCAAAAACTATAGATTGTGTTCCTCGGTTATGCTTTACACAGCGTCGGCTATAGATTCCTAGTTGTAAGCTCTGGAGTACCTAACATGCGTGTCGGTGCAGTGATTGAGTCCAGAGATGCTACATTCTTTGAGAATGAATTTCCTATGAGAGGAAATGTACCTAGCACATCTAGTCAAAAACCTATTGATTCCCTCGTGGCGCCAACAGAATATCTTGAACAAACATGTGTTGAGAATCCTGAGGAGGATAATAGTGGAGCTACTCGAAAGAGTAAGAGACAGAGGACTGTAAAGTCTTTTGGTGATGATTTCACTATATACCTCGTAGATGACACTCCAAGCACCATTGCTAAGGCATTTTCCTCTCCCGACGCTGACTACTGGAAGGAAGCAGTGCGAAGTGAGATGGATTCAATTATGACCAATGGAACTTGGGAGATTGTTGATCGTCCTTATGGGTGCAAGCCTGTAGGATGTAAATGGGTGTTCAAGAAAAAGCTTAGGCCTGATGGTACGATTGAAAAGTACAAGGCAAGGCTTGTGGCTAAGGGTTATACCCAGAAAGAAGGCGAGGACTTCTTTGATACTTATTCACCAGTGGCCCGATTGACCACAATCCGAGTACTACTTGCCCTGGCTGCGTCTCATGGTCTTTTCGTTCATCAGATGGATGTTAAGACGGCTTTCCTAAATGGAGAGTTAGATGAGGAGATCTACATGGATCAACCTGATGGTTTCATAGTAGAAGGTCAAGAAGGAAAGGTGTGTAAATTATTGAAGTCTTTGTATGGCCTAAAACAAGCACCTAAGCAATGGCATGAAAAGTTTGATAAAACTATGACATCTGCTGGCTTTGTTGCGAATAAAGCCGACAAATGTGTGTACTACCGCTATGGTGGGGGAGAAGGAGTAATCCTATGCTTGAATGTGGATGACATACTAATCTTTGGGACAAGCCTCAATGTGATTGAGGAAGTCAAGGACTTTCTGTCAAAGAGCTTTGACATGAAGGATTTGGGAGTGGCTGATGTGATACTAAACATCAAACTACTAAGGGGAGAAAATGGTGGGGTAACACTTGTACAAACTCACTATGTGGATAAGGTACTGAGTCGCTTTGGTTATAGTGACTGCAAGCCTGTGTCCACTCCCTATGATCCAAGCATGATCCTAAGAAAGAACCGAAGAATAATGAGGGATCAGTTGAGATACTCCCAAATCATCGGCTCGCTAATGTACTTGGCTAGTGCAACGAGGCCTGACATCTCATTTGCTGTGAGCAAATTAAGCCGGTTTGTTTCAAATCCGGGAGATGATCACTGGCGTGCTCTTGAAAGAGTATTGCGCTATCTAAAGGGAACGTCGAGCTTTGGCATTCACTATACTGGGTACCCGAAGGTACTCAAGGGCTATTGTGATGCAAATTGGATATCTGATGCTGATGAGTTAAAAGCCACAAGTGGATATACATTCACACTTGGAGGTGGCGCTATTTCCTAGAAGTCTTACAAGTAGACCATCTTAACCAGGTCAACAATGGAAGCAGAACTTGCAGCACTTGATATCGCTACTGTTGATGCTGAATGGCTCCGTGAGCTCCTTATGGATTTGCCGGTGGTTGAAAAACCTGTGCCCGCAATTTCTATGAACTGTGATAACCAAACAGTAATTATCAAGGTAAATAGTTCAAAGGACAACATGAAGACCACTAGGCATGTAAAGCGGCGGTTAAAATCTGTCAGAAAATTAAGAAACTCTAGAGTAATAGCATTGGACTATGTCCATACGTCTAAAAATCTGGCAGATCAATTTACTAAGGGACTATCACGTAATGTGATAGATAGTGCATCGAGTGAGATGGGACTGAGACCCACATGAAGTTCTATCGTAGTAGCAACCTGTCCTATGTGATCGGAGATCCCGTGAATTAGGATGGTGAAACAAGCTATGGGTAGACTGAGGGAAGAGACCCTTTTAATAAAGGTCAATCTCTTGAGTAATGCACTTCTCTTCCTATCTGTATGGCAGGTTAGCAAATACCTCAATGTGATCCGAGTGGCTTAATGAGAAACAAAGATGTCGGCCTACAGGGCATCTTAAAGGAACACACCTATGTGAGTTCGATTGCTAGTCACAATCTATGAGATTTGGGTGATCTCTAGATACTCATAAATAGGCAAGGAGTATGACTTATATGCTCCAACCAGAGGGGATGCTACAGGCAGCCTAGTATCAGTAAAGGAATCGAGTGAGCCTCACTTTGCACAAAACTATCAATTCAAGGCATAGTCCATTGGTCAATTGTAAATGAGTGTAAACTCCTTTTCTAGATGGATGTTCAACTTAACAGTCTCCATCGAAACACTGGTATATCAAACAAGCTCAGAATTGAAGACATTAACTGTAGACTTCTGAAGTTTAGTGGGGATTGTTAGATTAATTTGGGCCAGGCCCATTATTTATTCTAATTAATCAAATAAACTTCAAAGGTCCATAATTATTGTTAAGTGGAAAAGTGATTAGTACCACATGGGAAATTCACTAAAAAGGTTCTCAACTTAAATAGTGAGTCTTAAGACTCTCACATAAACAAGTTGAGAGGGAGAACCGGGAGGCCACACGCGCGCGCCGACGCCGTCGAGCCGAGCCGTGCTGCGCCGCCCGCCCGCTCGCCCGCTGGTCTGGCCTGGTTTTGTCGCTTGGCCCAACCAAAACCCTAGCCGCCGCAGCCAACTCCAAACGCCCAACCACTGTAACACCTCTGGTGTTTTGACCTAGCACTAAAAATTGACATGTCATCATATGCATTGCAAAGCATTCATAAAGTAGAAAATTTTGAATGCATTCACTAAATAAGGTTTATTTCATAATGTTGTTATTTCATGTGGTGTGATTCAAAACCCTAAATAAAGATCATGGCTACAATGGACAAAATTCATGTGATCATGTGAGGTCATGTGTCTTTTGACTCAAATAACCCTAATGGGCCATGTTACTGGTCAAAAATCAAAATTTAAGTAAAAGGAAGACAAATCAAATTTGAATTCAAATTCAAATCACAAAAGTCCTTTTTGCCCCTTTTGACTAATTCAAAATCCATGTGGAATTTGGGGTTGAGGCAAAAAGCAAAGTTGGAGATTATTTTATGTAGACCAACTTTGGTATTCAAAGTTTTTCAAGTTTACATATAAAATTTGGAGTAATTTTGAAATGATTCAAATGCTCAAATGCACCCCAAATTCAAATTTCAAAAGGAGGTAGAATTTGAAAATGTTCCTAGAAGCAAAGTTGTAGAGTTTGAAAAATTGAACAACTTTCATTTTTGGAGATTTTCAACTTCTTTAGAAAATTTGAGAGTAATTTAAAAAATGGACTCAGTGGCAGTTCTGTAAATATTTCAAAAATCAAAATCCACCTCTCTGCTTGCCGCCGGCGCCACGCGGATGTCGCCGCCGATCAGATTTTGCCGCTTTCACGCGCGGTGACACGCCGATGCCCCATGGTGAGCTCGCCCGTGTGCTGTCGACACCGCACGCCTTCCTTCTTTCTATAAATAGGAGCACGCCGTCGTCATTTTGCAGTTTCCCGTCGACTGCTCGCCGCCGGTGTCCTGCCCGCGCTCGTGCAATTCGTCCTCGCCGTAGTACCTAGGGCCAATTGCGTTGGCCAGAAGCTCCGCCTCGCCCTGCCGCTCAGTCCCGACCTGCTCGCCTCGCCTCTAGCCGATCAGCGCCACCGCGCGACTTCGTCTTCTTCGGAGCCGGCCGGAGCTCCGCCATCATCGGTCTCACCGTGGTCCCGTCGATCCAGTACATCTCCGTCTTCACCGAGTCTACCTACGTGATCACGGTGAGCTCCTGAACGTGAAGATCGTTTCGCTTTAGTCCCTACTGCAACGTCGCAGTGGCTACGCCGTACACCGTCGTGCCCAGGCTGCCATGCCCGGCGTGGAGGTGTCTCCGGTGCACCTTTTTCCTTTCTGATAGCTGAGATCGGTTCGGGGGAAAGAGTAGGTCATGTAGATGCGGCCTGCTTCGCCAGAGCTTCACCGCCGGCACGTTTTGCCGATCGGAGCAGACAACGCCGCCGTGCGTCCTCTTTGGGTCACTAACAAGCGGGGCCAGGCTGTCAGTGCGAGAGAGGAAGAAGAACAGTGCAATTTTGTATTTTCTGAAATTGTGAATAGTGCTGAATCTTTGGAAATTTGTAGGAAAATAACCATAGCTCCAAAAATTCTGAAAATTTGTGTGTAGCTTCTGTACATGGTCTAGTATGGTTCAAAAATTTAAAACTTGAAATTTGAGTATATTTTTAATGTTCAAATATTCAGTCCATTAATTGATAAATGCAATTTCCATGATTTTTGTAGGTTACTGCATAGTTCCAAAAATTATGAAATTTATTTTGATATACTAATTTGTCATGAGGAAGCTTACATAAAATTTTTAGGTCATTTGGAACAAGTTCATTTTGGGCTTATTTCCAAATTAATTCAATAATAAATAAAAGCAACCCCTAAGTGTTTGATTAGTGTTGAATCTTGTTTTGGTCATGTTTTGTGACTAGTAGAGTTTCAAGATTCTTTTGGTCAAGTCACATGTGTGGTTCTTGACGGTAGGATTGCAAGTTGGTTTTGTTGGCTTGCAACTGTACCGTGAAGGAATATCGTATTCGGGGTGTTTTTACATTTCATGTACCGTGAAAGCATCATGTTTACATTATCATCATATTAAAGCACATATTATCGTTTCGTCTAGAACCCGAGAGTGAAACGATTCTAGTTGAGCAAGTTCTGGAAGAATCCCCGGTTGTCACGGGATTCGATAATCGTGATACTGATCCGGAATCTGAGATCGTCAACGAAGGCAAGCCCCGGTTTATGCATTAAACCCTTACCTTGTTTACTTTGAAAAGTTTATCACCTATGTTACTTATTGCATTAAGTTGGTATGTCAAATGTTACCTACTTGATGCATTGCCTACCTTGTTAATTGTTTACCATCCTTGAAGATGTTTTCATTTACAAAGGCGTAGAATGCTTAGTATGCTTTATGGTAGGCTTTCAAAGTAAAAGTTTTGATACGATCAAAGATGGCATACTGGACAAAGAAAGAAAGAAGATAGAATGAACTAGAGACTAGTCGGGTGACTTATCTTGAATATTGGGTAATGTTGCCGACTATGTCGCTTAAAGGCCACTCATTGTGGATCTTCTGAACGAGACACTTTGTAGTACTGGTCACATACTCCGGTAAGCCTACTTCAGCTAATCCAATACTAAGATGAATGCCCACGCACTGGGAGTGGAGAGATGGCAGGAGTAGCGTGTACCCTCGTGGCTAGAATGTGGCCGGATTTGAGGTGTGCTGTGCTCTCGGGTGGCGTGGAGACAGCTTAGTATAGGAGGATCCGGTAGCGAGGTTGATATATGCAAGATTAAGTTCTACATATGTCGTGTGATAAGGAATCCCCAGCTGGGACTTGAATCAATTCGAATTGCCAGTGCTCCGCGGATATGGAGACTCGATTCATTACATAAGCAATGTAGGACTGGTGAATTACTAAAATATGAGAAAAGAATGGAATGAGAAGGATTGGAATATGGGAAATGTACATTTAGTTGAGGTAATGAACTAAAAGAACTTAGGGGTAAAACTTGAAAATAGAATGAAGAATAGTAAGCTTTTGGCAAAGAACTTTTGAATCTTGCTACATCCTTACCTTGTCCCAAACCCCTGCATCTCTAAAGTCTTACACCCCGTTACGTCGGGTTAGTCTTGTTGAGTACCTTTGTACTCAGGGTTTGTTAACCCTTGTTGCAGGTGAGTCGCATGCGCAGGCTTGTTTTGGTCCCTGCTGCATGACTGTGTTTGAAGTCAATGACGATGAGGAGTGATGAATGGCCTTTGGATAAGGCACTAGTTTGTATGATAAATAAAGTTAATGTAATATTATCCCGCTACTATGGTTGTATGACACTTATGGTATTGTAAGTTTGAAAACAACTGGTTTGTAACTATGTTATCTTAAGCCTTCCGTTATCTTTTACTCTGGTATATATTTGAATAAACTGTTGTAATCTGCAATGTCTGTGATTGGGATCCTGTTTGAAAAGAGAATCGTGGATGATTTGGGTCTCCCGAGGACACCCGACAGATCTGTTGAGTTGTTGGGAACTCGTGTACGCTATCCGAGGTCTGTTAAGACAACGATTGGTGCATGTGGGCCCGATTCCTTAGGAGGTTCTGCCACAACCATCCTGTCCAGGTTCATTCCCCCGACAGGGCCTAACAGACAGATGGGGAACGGCGCGGCTATAAGGGGGGGCGCCCCTGTCCGGCAGGGTACAGACCCGACTCTTCCTCTTCCTCCTCTCCGCAACATCTGAGCGCTGAGCTATTCGTCTACATCTCCGACCGGAGTTCCCTGCGCGCATAGGGAGCTTCGGTAGCAGGCCTTCGGAACTTCCCCCGTCAAGCGTACCTGCACGGGTAGGCGGGGAATCAAGTTTTTGGGGAGCACCGGCTTCCCGGCGCCGGCGCGACTACTGCCCCGTCTCCGCTTCTGCAGGTTCCTGTTCGGGGGCTTCTGCTTCCTGACGGGAGAGTCCCGTGCTACTGCTCCGACACTGCACCTGCAGGAGCTTCCCGTGCTACTGCTCCGACACCGCACCTGCAGGAGCCTCCCGGCGCGACTGCTCCGACACCGCACCTGCAGGAGCCTCCCGATGTGACCTCCTCTGCAACATGGTGGACACGAGGAGGACTGGTGCCCGCACCAACGCCACCAACGGAGAAGATGGTGGCTCACTGTCCGCGGGTACCGGTAGTCTCACCCTAGGGTATAAACCTAATCCCACTGTGCGCTATTGTTCATATGCTATTCCGTTAGCGTTGTTAGCGTACTTGGTTGCTGCACTGTTAAATACTATCTGCAGTAGTGGTGGTGTTACAGTATGGTTAGTGGTACTGTTACTATTGGTTAAGTCGTTTTTATGGATTAATATAAGTCGTAAATTGACCAAATGTTCAACAATATATAGGTATAGATACAATAGACTTCTCTCGACCTGGTCACGAGCCCTTGCTTAGTCCCAATGCTTTTCATATGTTCTCTTTAAACAAAGGCCAAATAACAATGTATTGGATTCATTCAGTTCAAAAAAGCTGTATTAGATTTTGTCACTTTGCCTGTTTCAACATGTTTGAGTCTGTAAGGAACTTTAGGTAGCCTTTACCATTTTTACAAACAAACAAGAGTTCACTATCAAATTCAGATGCTGCCCAAGCAGGGCACGAGCTGTTAATACATTCTTTTTTCTTGTAATCTGCTGGTGCTGTGCCAGTTGATCTCTCAACAGAAGTCTCAACTACAGTCGATTTGTTTGATAAGTTTTAGATAATGGTTGCAAGGCTGTAAGAGCAACTCTAAGAGACTCTCTATTTCGTTCCTAAATGCCAGGTATAGAGATTTTGGTGAAAAAATTAGCATAAAACAACTTCTCTAAATGATCATCCAAATATAGTCATCCTCTATTTCGGATTTTTCACTAGCAAAAAATAAAAGACGAGAATGACTCTCTAGAGTGCGTATGAGACATGGAAAAACTTTTGGAGAGTGAAAAGATATAGAAAGCGATTTTTATGCAAATGACTCTCCAAATAATGATTTAGAGAGTAAGATTTAGAAAGGCTCTCGGATATGCTCTAACTATCGTTTTGATGATTCCTAAGGCCCAAACTATTCCATTTTCTTTGATCTTTTACAGAAACTAAAGTCAGAACTCAGAAGGATACGGTTGGTGCTATAACAGTTCCTTTGGAGTCTGACTAATATGTGCAATTGTGAATTCACAGCTCCAAAGGTGGCTTTGGCTACCACGGTCTTCTTTTTCTCTGGGGCTCGGGGCAGCAGAGGACTGGCCATTTTTTAGGCATGGCGGGAGGTGAGAAGATGGGTTGTATCTTTGGGTCTAATTCTTTTGCTACATCAATTAGTTTTTTTTTCACGAGAGATCTTGATATTTAACACCCGCTTGACTCACTTAGATTGACATCTAATCCACTTGACTTTCAAAACTTACGAATTGCTTCGATTCAAGTGTTTTCCTCTCCTTTTTTTTCTTTTCTTTTTGCAGCCCTTGTGAAATGCTATTTATGCCCTGCCACGCTCTCTCTTATGCACGCACACCCTAGACAGATTACTCTAAGCAACTACTTTCATCAGGACCTCCGTGCCCTATAAATTACTCGTATGCACGCACACCCTAGACAGATTGCTGCAATGGCGAAGTGTGATAACTAAACTAATTTCATCAGGACCTCCGTGCGCTATAAATTAAATGAAATAGATAGCATATAGGATATTCATAAGGGATTCCGGCATTTTAAACAAGCCTTAAAATGCATCTAACAAACAGTTTAGTACTTGCAAAAAAGACGAGAGCCTCAAGGCTCACCCCTTTCTTGAGCAATGGTTGTCGATGTTCCGGATCATCGGCTAGTAAATTTCTAGTTTGCGCGTCTGACCCGGATGGTGTGCTCGGAGAACACAAGGATTTATATTAGTTCGGGCGGAACGTCCCTACGTCCAGTCTGTTGTTGCTTGTGTTACCGGCACTTGGTTTGTAGTAGGGGGTTACAAACAGGCGAGAGAGGAAGAAGGTCCTAAGTCTCTGGTGAAAAAAGTGAGTCTGGTTGAGCTCTCTCTACTGTCGAGCGTCTAAGCCTTCAGCCGTTCAGACATGTCAGATGTGTGAGAATGCCATCCCCTCCCCCTCCCCATGGGGCACCCTACTTCCCCTCTTATAGATGAAGGGGAAGATACATGTTACATCAGAGAGAGAGAGAGAGAGACGAGGAGAGGAAGGCTTCTGAGATTGCGACGTCTTCCATCTTCTTTACGCGGGTCTCGCCGGCCCTGTAGATGACAACGGGGACGGCTCCATGTCACGGCCCTGTTCGTCACTGGCGCCATACGCGGGCATCGTCAGCCGGTCGTGGCGCTCCACCCGTCCTAGCGGACAGTATGGCTCGCTAACGCCTCCGCTGAAGGCCGTATGGGAAGTAGGTAGCACAGTGCCGGCATGCCTGATGCTGTTGGCGACGTGCGTCCTCAGACGTGGCCCGTGGTGGCCGCGGGTCATGTCTAGACGCGCCTGCTCCCCTTCTAGGGTCAGAAGTTTGACCCTAGACTCGTACTTTTAGACCTGTAGTGGTTGGGGCGGTACGGACCTCCGTCGAGCGAGGCGAAGCCTGCGCCCTCGGAGTCGGGCGAGGCGGAGCCCACGCTCTCGAGATCGGCGAGACGGAGTTGGGGTCAGACGTGACGGGGCTCTCGCCCGAGGGGTCAGGCGAGACGGAGCCCGCGCCCTTGGGGTCGGGTGACCCGGATCCCGCATCTTCGAGGTCGGGCGAGACAGAGCCCGTGCCCTCAGGGCCGGGCGAGACCAAGATACACTCCTAACTATTCGAGGTAGTTAGCGTTCGCGGTCATTACCTTTCTTCTGTCGGGTATCCCTGATACTGATACCCGACAGTAGCCCCCGAGCCTGCGGAGGAGTAGGATACTCCTTCGAAGGCTTATTTGGATGGAAGGGTTATGAGGATCTTGATCTCCCTTTGTGGGCCACAGGATGTCTTGGTATGGTCGAGATTCCTTTCTGTCGTGTTCGAACTCCTCGGGAGCATGTAGCTGCGCGATTCGAGGGATCAGAAAAGATCTCTCTTGATTCTGATATCTCCCTAGGATTCGACCGATCTGCTATTGTTATGCGACCACGTATTCGGTCTCCTTGTGAGTCCAACTCTCGAGCCCCCACGCGTAGCAAGGGCCTGGTCGAGAGGTTAGCTCGTCTAAAGGTCGTCCTCCCTCAAGCGTTTTTTCAATAAAACGGAGGGGCTGAGCCGTGTCATGTTTTCCTCGATGGACGAATCATGGTGCTCAGTGAGCTGTTAATGGGCTAGTTCGAGTGGGCCCTGGCTTTCCGTTCGTGGGGGTCCAACATGGGTCAGCTGGTGACCGACTCCAGGTTAATGACAACCAGTCCATATAGTTCTCGGGTCTGTTCGACCGATCCTGAGGGGTCGTTGCCTTTCTTCAAGGAAAAACCATGGACCGTGCTATGTCAAGACTCGAACGTGAGCCAGGATGCCCACGGCGCTCGTGCGCCCAGGTACTATCCGCTAGCGGGCCCATCCCATTCCACCCCTCACTCTAAAGGTGCCCCGGAGCGGTTGTGAACCTGTCGATGGGCCAACCTTCGAACTCCTAGGCCTTAATGGGCCATGGGAGCGTTTTCAGCTCCGTATCCCTACTTACCTACTGTAGTTTTCAGCCCATCGAGGGGGCGAACCACTGTCCAGCGCACCCTTCGAGGAGCGGCCAGGGGTGGCGTGTGCACGATTCCTAGAGAGGCGAAGTGACGGGGTGTGGCGGGCGCGTCGATCTAGATGGATAGTTTGCCTCTCGTCTCACCCTGCCTTATAAATAGCGGGCTCCCCTTCATGTTTTGGCGCACCAAACTGCAATCTTGCCTTCTCTGCCTTTCCACCGTCGTCGTTCAGATCTGCTGCCCCTGCTAGTCCACCGCCAGCACCCCAAATCTTTAGCTTAAGCTTCTCTGCCGTCACCAAAAAGTCCTCGCTCCTCCATCTTTGCTTTCCATGGAGTCAAGGTACCACTCCGATGTCACCCATGCATGCATGGAGGGCCTCATCAAGCATGGTCTTCTTTGTGGGAGGACTGATGCGATGGAGTGGCTGGTTCCCGACCATGAGGAGGTGCTGATGCTGCCCGACGGTTACATCATCTCCTTCGCACCCTTCCACAAGCGTGGCTCGTGACCCCCCCTCATCCGTTCTTCCAGGGGTTGCTGCACCACTACTAGGTCGAGTTGTAGCACCTCAACCCCAATGAGATCTAGCACATCATGGCCTTCATCATGATGTGCGAGGGGTACCTGGGGATCGAGCCGCACTTCGAGTTGTGGAAGTACTTCTTCGCCATCTCCCTGCATAGGAAGAAGGACAGAGGCGGGGAGATCTCAGTGCCGATGGGATGCATGGGCATCCACCTCTGAGGGTAGCGGGTGGCCGAGTACATGCCCTGCTAGCTGTCCAAATCCAACAAGGGGTGGCCCGCACAGTGGTTCTACTTGAAGAACGACCCTGCCACCCCCTCGCCAGACTTCATCGAGAGCTTGATCAAAGAGGCACCATCGACGTGGCCATGGGGGCCACCCGATAAGGAGAAGAAAAGGATGCATAACATCCTTGAGGCTATCATGTCACTAAGGAGCCATGGCCTTCACGGGGCCAACATCATTGGAGCATATCACGCGAGGAGTGTGGCACCACTGATGCCATGCGCCCTCCCGTTGTTCGGGATGGTGCCCATCATGGAACTCGGCGGGACGGTGCTCGCTCAGGGGCCACTTCACAATAGTGAGATTGCGCAGCGCATCAAGGAGGCGACGGATGAGTCTGATGCCATGTTCCCAATCCTGGGACATCCCGTGATGTGAACAGAGCCGGGCTTCATCGAGCTGTCGGTGGATTTGGGCTTTCAGGACTCTATCACACCGCTGCGGGAGCATGTGGCTATGAGGGCGGTGACCCATGCTGCATATGAGCATAGGAAGAAGGAGAAGGACGACAAGGAGAAGAAACGACGGTCGAAGGAGCAGGCAAAGCTACAGCGAGGGAGGCAGCGCCAAGACTCGTCGGAGGAGGAAGATGAGAAGGAAGAAGAAGAGGGGGGGGGGGCGACGACTCTGAGTTGCCCATCCCGTGGGATGATCTAGCCAGTGGGGACAAGGACCCATCTTCGCCATAGGCGGGACCCTTCCCGTGGCATCTTCTGGAGCAAGAGGGGGAGGATTCATCCCTAGAGACAACGGGAGCAAGTTGCCCCGCTCGGCCCGGGCCTTCTATGGTGACCCCGGAGCTGAGGGGAGCTAGCGGCTCCACCTCATCCAAGCCTCCCGAGCAAAGGGAGGGCTCAAAATGGCAGCGCGACGAGGAGTCGCAGCCGGGGTCTGGCGGGCTAGCCCCGAAACGTCAGCGCCTAATGGTGTCAAGGTAAGCTGAAAGTTTTTTCGTTCTTCTGTCTTTGATGAATTTTTCACCGCGAACTAACCTCCGTGCCTTCCGCAGCGTTGGGGGCGCGGGACCCTCCTAAAGTTGGCTCTAAAGAAGACTCTTGCCCTTCGGCTGGTGCGCCAGGACCCGCTGGCGCCGCACCGAAGGTTGGCGAGAGTGTGGTCGTGGCGACCATAGGGTCGACCGGGGAGGCATAGCCATCGGCCACCTCTACGGGAAGTCAGGTAGTGGAAGGCATCTAGGGCGCTCGTAGTAGGCACGATGTGGCCGAGCGTGGTAGCGACATCGTAGGCGGAGATGGCATGGCTGGAGCTATCGTCCATGCTGGCGGTCGTGTCAGCGACAGCTCAGACAGGGGAGGCCATCCCCTAGGCATCCTCAGTGAGCGTGGCACGGCCAGGTGCGGACATGACATCGTTGGTGGAGACGTTGCGACCGAGGCTGTCGTCCGGGCAGACGGCGGCACCCATGGCGAGATGGACGGAGGAGGCCGCGTTCGGTGCACCCTTGGTAGGCGTGACGGTGGGGCAGGCTTCCTCATCCACGTCGCCTGCCCCCTCTACTACTGGGGGCCTGCTTCAGAGGAGTTGCGGTCGTGAGAGGGGTTAGCGCTGCCTAGGGTCATCGTAGATTTGTCTTGGCCTCTGGTCTGGGTCGATGGTGACCCTCACACCTAGGAAGGACCCTAGATCTGGTGGGCCAACCATCAAGACCCATGGGCGACGCTCTTTGCCCTCGACGCTGCAATGGAGAAGAGGGAGTGGGGGAGTGTCCACGTAGAGGTGGGGACCACGGTCCATGCCCTGACCACCATGCTAAGTTCGCAACAAGGTGTTATCGCTCCGGTTGGCTAGGTATAGTGCATCAGCGTTTCTAACCGTCGTCTTCCCTTTTCTTGTCTTTTAACTCGTACCCTTTTCGTAGGTTCTCATGGGCCGTAGCCGAGAGAAGTCTATGTTCCTTTGTTGTGAGAAGGGCGTTTGGGATCACCTCGCCATGGAGGAGCAGCTGCGAGCCACAAGGGAGTGGCTACATGAGGACCTAGCTGCCCAGCTCATTGCCGCTCATCAAGAGGTGGCCGAACTTGCCCCCGTTCGCTAGGAGTTGGCCGACCTCTGAATCAAGTACGCCAAGGCTCGTGATGATGCCCGCAATGCTAGGGAGAAGCTCCTAGACCTGATCGAGAGTACACACGTGGGCACCACGGAGATCGAGTGGCTATGGAAGGAGCATGATGACTTGCTCCAAGCCATAGAGGGGTTCCGCACGGAGCGCAACCTGGCTCATTAGGAGCGTGCCGATGCCCAGTAGTGGATCGTCCTCCTTGAGGGTGAGCTTCAGGGGGAGAAGGACCTGAAGATCATGGCCGAGGGCGTGTCTGCCTGCCTCGCCGTAGAGGTCAGTCAGCGCTAGGAGGAGGTCCGGCGTTTGGAGATGGAGCTTGTTGAAATGAAGGCCTCCCTCCCAAAGGAGAGCGACGAGCATGACACCTTGCGTGTTGCCGTTGAGCTAGTCTACGATGACCTCGAGCTGGCCCCAGCGTAGGAGATGAGCTCCCTCATGGCTCGCGCTGTCCGAATCATGGATCGGGCGTGTGAGATGGCGAGGGACATGCTCTGCTTTGGCGTTCATCGGTCATTCACGATCGCTTGTTCTTGTTATTAGAACATCGATCTAGCGACGATGAGCCAGGGCTTCGTGCCTAGCTACACTGAGGCTGAGCTGGAGGAGATCGAAGGGTCGGTGGCTCCCCTAGAGCAGGACATATCTACCAAGATTGAAGATGAGGTCGTCCCTCCGAGGGGAGGGGTAGTTAGTTAGTTAGGCCAAATAGTGATCTTGTAATAAATGGACAAATTTTAATTTCTGCTATGGTTGAACAATATTTTGGTTCTTTGTCCTTTTTTATAAAAAGGTTAATGTGTTCCGACCCTTTCCGTGGTTAAGGCTGCAAAGCTCGGGATGCGGGCGAAACAACTCTGATAACGCTGGTGAGGAAAAACGCTGTAGCCGCTGGGGTATAGGTTCCTTGCAGTCCAACCAGTTTTACTCAGGGTTTGTTTCTGTAGCCCTTACTTTGAGACCTTAATGTAAGGGAGGGTTGGGCGTAGAGAATGTCTCTAAGTAGATATACTCTTATCAGCCCCCGAGTGATGCCCGACCCTCTACCGTTGCCGGGGTCGGGTGTCACTAAAGATAGATGGAACGATAGCAAAACCGAAAAGAGAAAATGTTTTGTATTTTAGAAATATCATTCTTAAGTATATGCATAGACTAGGGGTAAAAGTGACGTAGCTGCTTGATGTTCCATTCATTGACGAAGACCTTGTCGTCGATGGTCTTGAGCTTGTAGGTGCCTGGTCGGAGCACCTCCGCGACAGCGTACGGTCCCTCCCACGGTGGAGAGAGAGCTTGTGATGGTTTTTATTGCTCTAGATGAGGTGATGTACTAGGTCCTCGATATTAAAGGCCTGACCCCGCACCTGATGGCTGTGGTACTGGCGCAGCGCCTGCTGGTACTTGGCTGAGCGAAGGAGGGTAACGTCGCACGCCTCGTCGAGCTGATCCATGGCATCCTCGAGGGACGCCTCGGTTCCCTGCTCGTTGTACGCCCTGACCCTTGGTTCCCCATAGTCGAGGTCGGTCGGGAGGATATACTCGGAACCACAGACCATGAAGAAGGGTGTGTAGCTAGTGGCCTGGCTGGGGGTCGTCCTCAAGCTCTAGAGCACCGTGGGAAGCTTCATGACCCCTCACTCGCCAAACTTGTTCAACTGGTTGAAAATCCTAGGCTTGAGACCTTGTAGGACCATGACGTTCGCGCGCTCAATGTGCCCATTCGTGCGGATGATGCGCCATGGTGGCCCAATCAATGTGGATGTGGTATTCATCGCAGAATCGAAGGAACTTCTTCCCGTGAACTGTGTGCCATTGTTCATGATAATGGAGTTCGGGACTCCAAAGGGATGGATGATGTCAAGGAAGAATGACATGGCCTGCTCGGACTTGATCACAGAAATCGGCTGAGCCTCTATCCACTTTGTAAACTTGTCTATGGTGATAAGCAAGTGCATGTAGCCCCCAGGCGCTCTTTTGAGAGGTCCGACCATATCGAGCCCCTAGACTGTGAATGGTCGTGTGATGGGCATCGTCTGGAGTGCTTAGGCCGGCAGGTGGGTCTACCAGGCATAGTATTGACACCCTTCGCAGGTGCGCACAATCTGCTTAGTGTTGGCCACCACAGTCGGCCAGTATAAGCCCTATCGAAACACGTTTCCGACCAGGGTTCTGGGTGCGGCATGATGTACGCAGACCCCACCATGAATGTCCTTCAGTAGTTGCCTCCCTTGTTCGATGGGAATGCAACGCTGCAGGATCCTGGTGTGGCTTCACTTGTAGAGCTCCCCCTCAACAATGATGAAAGACTTGGCTCGGCATGCAATCCACCGGGCCTCTGTCTTGTCCGTCGAGAGCACTTCGCGAAGAAGCCAATTGAGGTACGGGGTCCTCTATTCAGCTAGAGGGTCGAGCTCTGCCACTGGATATTCGTTAAGCTCCATGACTTCGGGGTCAGAGGGAGCGGGCGATCGGTTAGCTCTTGAGCCCAGGGCATGCAGCTCATCCTTGGTCTATCCTTGTTCCTCGTAGCGGACCAAAGGCTCATGCTGATCGCTGGTGAAGACACCCGTCGGCACCAGCTCTTGGCTAGACGCCATCTTCGCCAGCGTGTCGGCCACCTTGTTGAGCCACCTTGGGATGTGATTAAGTTTGAGGCCATCGAACTTGTCTTCCAGCTGGCGGACTTCTCAGCAGTAAGCAGCCATCTTGGTGTCGTGGCAGCTTGACTCCTTCATGATTTGACCGATGACCAGCTATGAGTCACCTCGGACATCAAGCCATTGGATGCCCAACTCAATGGCAATGTGTAGGCTGTTGATGAGCGCCTCATATTCGGCCACATTGTTGGAGGTGTGGAAATGGAGGTGGACCACGTACTTCATGTGTATCCTGAGGGGTGAAATGAATACTAGGCCCACATCGGCGCCTCTCTTCATCGGCGACCCGTCGAAGTACATCGTCCAGTACTCTTGGTCAACGGCTGCTGGCGGCATCTAGACCTCGGTCCATTCCACAACGAAATCGGCTAGTGCTTGGGACTTGATGGCCGTCTGAGGGGCATACGAAATGCCCTGACCCATTAGCTCTAGTGCCCACTTCATGATTCTCCCTATGGTGTCCTAGTTTTGGACGACCTCGCCGAGAGGGAAGGACGCCATGACCGTCACCAGGTGTGACTCAAAGTAGAGATGCAGCTTCCTCTTGGTGATCAGGACAGCGAACAAGAGCTTCTAGATTTGCGGATAGCGAGTCTTGGAGTCAGATAAGACCTCGCTAATGAAGTATAAGGGGTGCTGTACTTTGAGGGCGTGTCCCTCTTCCTCCCGCTCTACCACTAGGGTGGCACTGGCCACTTGTGTGGTGGTCGCAATGTAGAGTAGGAGCGGCTCTCCATCAGTCGGTGGGACTAGGATCAGGGCTTTTGTCAGGATTTCATTGACTTTATCAAGTGCCTCCTAAGCCTTAGGAGTCCATGCTAATCAGTTGGTTTTCTTCAGAAGTCGGTACAAGGGGAGGCCTCATTCACTGAGGCATGAGATAAAATGGCCAAGTGCGGTGAGGCACCCTGTAACTCGCTGCACTCCATTTAGATTCTGGATTGGACCCATCCTTGTGATGGCTGATATCTTCTCTGGGTTGGCTTCGATGCTGTGCTTAGAGACGATGAACCCAAGCAGCATGCCCCTCGGGACCCCAAAAATGCATTTTTTAGGGTTGAGTTTGATGTTGTTTACTCATAGTTTTATGAAGGTCTGCTCTAGGTTAGCTACGAGCTGGTCGATCCATTTGGACTTGACCACGATGTCATCTACGTAGGCCTCAATGGTTCACCCGATGAGGTCTTTGAAACACTTGAGAATACATTGCTAGTATGTAGCTCTCGCATTTTTAGACCGAAATGCATCGTGACATAGCAAAACAACCCAAATGGGGTGATGAAAGAGGTCATGAGCTGGTCAGACTCTTTCATCATAATCTGATGGTACCCGAAGTACGCATCAAGGAAGCAGAGGGTTTCACACCCCGAGGTCGAGTCGATTACTTGATCTATACATGGCAAAGGAAACGGATCCTTCAGATATGCCTTATTGAGACTTGTGTAGTCAATACACATTCTCCATTTCCCATTCTTTTTCATACAAGGATGGGATTGGCCAACCACTCAAGATGATACACTTCATTGATGAATCCAGCCGCCAAAATCTTAGTGATCTCTTCACCGATGGCCCTACGCTTCTCCTCGTTGAAGCGACGCAGGCGCTGCTTCACTGGCTTGGAGCTCGACCTGATCTTTAAGGCATGCTCGACAACTTCCCTCGAGATGCCCGACATGTCTAAGAGTTTCCATGCGAAGATATCTCTGTTGGCGCAGAGGAAGTCGACGAGCGTGCTTTCCTATTTAGAGGTAAGCATGGTGCCGATGTGCACCACTTTGCCCTCAAAGCTATTGGGATCTACAAGGACCTCCTTGACGCCCTTCGTGGGCTTGAAGGATCCGGTCGACCACTTGGAGTCAGGCGCCTCCTCGGTAGTCCCTTCTTTGATGACCATGAGCTCCTCGAAGGCGATGATTGTTGAGGCATGCTCGCAGCACTCAACCTCCACTCATAAGTGCGCTAAAAGGAGGTGCCAATGGTGATGACCCCACACGGGCCCAGCATCTTGAGCTTTAGGTATGTGTAGTTGAGGATGACTATGAACTTCACGTAGCATGGTTGTCCCAGGATGGCGTGGTAGGTCCCATGGAATCCAACCACCTCGTAGGTGAGGGTTTCCATCCTGTAGTTGGTTGGATCCCCGAAAGTGATGGGCATGTCGATCTACCCAAGCGGTATGGCTTGCTTCCTTGGCATGATGTCATGGAAAGGCGCCCTAGTCGGTCGGACGCGCGACCAGTCGATGCCCATGGCATCAAGTGTCTCGACGTACATGATGTTGAGGCCGCTGCCTCCATCCATCAGCACCTTGGTGAGGTGCTTTGTGCCGACGATCGGGTCAACCATGAGCGGATACCTCCCTGGCTGTGGGATGCTATCCGGGTGGTCGGATCAATCGAAGGTGATGGCAGACTCTGACCACCAGAGGCAAGATGACGTGTCTGGCTCGGCCGTGTAGACCTCGCGGCATGCGATCTTTTGGCGATGCTTGGAGTCATAGGCCGTTGTCCCACCGAAGATCATGAGGCAGCCGTCTAGGGTCAGAAAGCAGCCAACCTTCCCCTTGGTGTCATCTACCGCTGGCTTAGGCTTCATTCTCTAGTTCCCCTTGTCGGAGCCACTGGATAGGAACTGCTTCATGAGGGTGCAGTCCTTGTATAGATGCTTGACGGGGAAGGTGTGGTTCGGGCACGTCCCCTCGAGCAGCTTTTCAAAGTGGTTGGGAGCATTCTCGATGGGCGCCTGACCACCTTTCTGCTCGACAATGGCCACAAGCAAGCCCCCGTGCTGCTGCTTGTTCTTCTTCTTGTTCGGACGGTTAGAGGAGCCCTCGCCAGTGTCCTCATCCCACCTCGCTTTGCCTTTGGATCGATAAAAAATCGCTCCAACCGCCTCCTCGCCTGAGGCGTGGCTGGTCACGACATCGAGGAGCTCCTTGGTGGTCCGAGAGCCCTTACATCTTAGCTTGTGGACTAGGGACTTGCAGGTGGTCCCGGACATGAAGGCTCCGATGATGTCGGCATCTGCGACATTAGGCATCTCATTGCATTGCTTGGAGAAGCGTCGAATGTACTCGCGGAGAGTCTCTTCGGACTTCTATCGGTAATGTTTTAGACCCCAGGGCTTCCCAAGGTGCATGTAGGTGCCCTGGAAGTTTCCCACAAAGATCTCCTTCAAGTCCGCCCAACTTTGAATCCGGTTGGGCGGAAGGTGCTCTAACCATGTTCGCCCCGAATCAGCCAGGAACAAGGGGAGGTTGTGGATAATGAAGTAATCACTATCCATGCCGCCGGCTTGACAAGCAAGCTGGTAGTCCTCGAGCCACAAGCCGGGGTTCGTCTCCTCGGAGTACTTCAGGATGTTGGTCGGTGATCGATACCGCGGCGGGAAAGCCGCGTTGAGGATGTGCTGGCCAAAAGCCTAGGGCCTCGGTAGGTCAGGGCTCTGGCTCCGATCTTTGCCACTGTCGCAACGTTCACCGCTACGAGGATGGTAGCCATGGCCAGCCTCCTCTCTCTTGTCACCCCGTCCACGCCTGCGGGCGTCTAGGGTCTTGCGTGCGTCACTGTTGGGGCCGAGACGCTCATGCACCAGGATCATGGCAAGTCCCCCACCGTCATGTGGCGTCTGGTGGATGGATACGTCCTGGCCATGTCGTCTCGAAGACACACGCTAACTAGCATCGAGCTTGTGTCGCCGAGACAATGAGCTTTCTGCCTATTGCACCGCTAGGCTCTCGAGCAGCATGCAGATCTCACGGTGGGCCCGATCATCTTTGGGTGTCGTGGGCTCTAGGAGCCTTCGGAGTAGGGCCGCCATGGCAGCTATGTTCTGGCTTGCTCAGGCGATGCGCGTGCACGACCACCATCCCTGTGACACTTGATCTCGCGTTCGAGCTCCGCGCGCTCCTGCTCCAACTGGAGTCGCGCATCCTCGAGCTCCTAATGCCGTGCCCTTAGCTGTTCCACCTACATGCGGGAAGGGCCTCCGCATCTTCTTCGACTTCATCGCCGAAGTCATTCGGTGGGGTAGCCCCTCCCTGGTGGATGCTTTCAACGCGTCCCTCGGGGGTACCTGCCATAAAACATTCTCACGAGGGGTGATGGCTCCCCCTGTAGGAGTCAAAGTCGGAGATCGACTCTGAATCTTCCGTGAGAAGGTCGTGGAAAGACTCCATGATGTAATTGGCCATTCCCTCGAATTCATCATCCGTGGGAGGCAGGTACATGCGTTGTATCGCAAGGTGACCAACGGTCCTCGCGGCATTGCATAGACCGAACGGGAACGTTGTCGGGGCGACCCGGGTGAGATATTCCGGGGAGAGCGGCTCCCCTCCGGCAAGCTGTGTCATGACGTTAGCGAAGGAGAAGGTGAGGTAGCGCACATCCTCTCGGGATGGTCGGGGTCCTAGGAAGGCATCGAGCTGGCGCTCCGGCCTCCCATTGCCGAAGTCGAGGACCTGGTCGCTCCTAGGGATATGGGCCTTCGGTGCGCGCAACTGCAGCTTATCGAGGGCTTCGACGGTTGCGTCGAGGCCGGTGGAGCGAAAAAGTTGGACGGGGGCAGGAGCCCGCACCAGCTCTCCCACCACGGTGACGATGAAGTCAGGCTCCTGAAGCGCACGCGCGCCCAGGACCCAGCTGATGCCGTGGCTAGCCATCCGAGGCCTAATGTGGACGTCGAGACACGCTAAAGCCCCTACCTGACGTGCCAACTGTCGGTGTTTTGGATCACTGGCTAGTAAATTTCTAGTTTGCGCGTCTGTTGATGAAATCTGGTCGGCAGTCTACCGAGGGGTATACCCACGGTAGTAGATGATCGGTGGAGGTACGCGTAATAGGAATCGGATGATGACACAAGACGTAGAGACAACGATTTAGACATGTTTGGGCCGTCTGATCGACGTAATACCCTACATCCTGTGTCTTTGTTGGATTGTATTGAATATGAGATGAATTCGAGGGGGGTGGTTCCTACCTGCCTTATATAGTCTAGAAGGTAGGGTTAC
>NW_027096796.1:21388-40000 GCF_019320115.1 Miscanthus floridulus | reverse complement strand
TGCCGGACCATTCTCCAAACCAGTAGTGATGTGGTGTAGCAATTAGGTGTTAAGTAGGATAACATTTAGATTTCTTTCGAACTCCTCCTACTGGCGCAATGGTTAAGACCCCTCAACTTAGCCCCCAAGACCCGTGTTTGAGTCCCAGGCAGCCCAATTTTTTTTTGTTCTATTTTATAATTTATTAAATGAATTTTCTCTGTGCACCTTCTTTCTTCGTGGCCTTCTTAGCGTTCCTCTTCATCTCAGCCTGATCTAGAGACTGGAATAGTACACGCATCAAGTAAATGGATCATTCAAGAGTCAACACACAAGCCACAGGCATTCCCATTCACATCTCCAGGAGCACATACATCAATGGTCAATGAAGGTTGGAGGAGGAATGGAGCTACTACACCTTTGCTCAATGCCGACTGTGGGCTGGGCTCCTTCAAGTATTGCGAGCAAGGACTACAAACTGGTTGGGGACCAGTGGCGCCGAGGAGCTGTGGATCCCTCACTACTAGTAGTAGCTCAGAAGAGAATGGCCGCCCCAATGTCCTTCTATCGGAAGTCTAGACATATATATTTAGATTTATATTTAGCTGGTGTTTAAATTCAGAGAGTAAAGTTTAGAAATGTTACGTTCGGTGTCTAATCGAGTGTTTGAATAGTAATAAGGTCAGTCTCAATGGTAGTTTTAAATAACTTTCATTCTCATTAATTGCTATGATACGTTGGCATATTTGCTAAGTTGGCAGAGTATTAACGAGGAGGAGAGAGGAGATGAGAGTTTCATCAGGATCAAACATCCTTCACGATTATGTGCATAATGATTACATAGTTAACAATAATCTAACTATCTTTACGTGCATCAACAATGAGGGCCTCATTGTGATCAAGCCGTACGTAAGCAGGTTCGTCACCCTCTTGAAGGATAGGTAGGGGTACGTTCACCCTGAATGGAGGCATTTCCTGATAGCCCCTGTAGTCTTCTTCGTCTGTCACTCCATCGACACCGACAATCTTCCTTTTCCCTTCTAGGACTACTTTTAGCCTTTCTTTTGTCTTGTAGTCCCTTGCATAGAAGACTTGCATAACATCTCTTGCAAGGACGAAGGGGTCATCTCTGTATGTGGTCTTAGTGAGATCAACAGTAGCGAACCCTTCGCTGTCAGTGTTGATTTCCTCGAGCCGGGCCCATAGGCAGTGAAAAAGAGCTACCTTCAACGGACCGTAGGCTCGCTCCCATATCTCCTCTATGAAACCATAGTATGTCGCCTACACATTGCCGTTTTCATCGTGAGCATCAAAACGAACACCACAATTTTGGTATGTGCTCTTTCCATCTTGCTTTTTTGTGTAAAATGTGAATCCATTGATCTCATACCCTTGGTACTTAAGATATGTACTCGAAGGTCCCTTGGCTAAGGCACCCAGTTGATTACCCAACTTTATCCAAGCAAGCGATGTCGCAACCAGTTGACAAATTCCTCCTTATGTTTTTTATCTAGCCAAGCCTATGACCTGCTCAGATATAGAGTTTGTAGTGACTGCCTATGCTTGTCAATGTATGGCATCACACCCTTGACTTGCTAGAGAATAGCGAACCGTGCCTGTCTAAAAGAAATAGGGTCATCTACTGTAACAGATTTCTCCCCAATCGTTCCTTTGCCACGTACTCTTCCCTCATGATGAGATTCTGCAACTACGACCCTTTTGATGTACAGATAATATGTGCAGAACTCAATGTCCTCCTTCATTGACCATCTTTCAACTATGCCCCCTTCTGGCCTAAATCTGTTCCTAACATACCTCCTGAAAACTAACATCAATCTTTCGAAAGGGAACATCTGATGTAGGTACATTGGGCCAAGGGCTCTAATTTGGTCAACAAGATGAATGAGCAGATGCAATGAGATATCAAAGTAAGTCGGTGGGAAATGCATCTCAAGCCTAACGAGAGTTTCGGCTATGTCCCGCTACAGCTGCTCTAGCGTGGACATATCAATGACCATTTTTGAGATCACGTTGAAGAACGAGCAAAGCTTTATGATTGGGGCGTGGACCTTTGGGGGGAGGATACCACGCAGGGCAACAGGAAGCAGCTGAGTCATAATGACATGATAGTCATGGGCCTTCATAGGGCCATAGTTGAACTTGAGTTCTCTCATGTTCACTAGCCTCTTCGAGTTCGTACAGTAGCCTGTCGGGACTTTGAGTTCATTGAAGAAAGAAATAAGCGCACGCTTTTCTTCCTTCTTCAATGTCCATGATGCAACCAGAAGCTCGAACTAGCCATTCTCTAGCTCCATGGGATGCAGCTCCTTCTTGATTCCCAAGTGTTGCATGTCTAGGTGTGTGGCTAGTGAATCCTTCGATGTCCCCCCGGTGTCCATCAAGGTGTTAAGAGTGTTAGCGCACACATTTTTAGTGATGTGCATGGGATCAAGACAATGGCGTACACTCAGAAATGGCCAATAAGGTAGTTTCTAGAAAACTGGTTTTTTTCTTCCAAATGCTCCCATCAGGCGCTACTACTGCGTTGTCCCCCCTTCCTAAGGAGAACCTCTAGTTTGTTGAGTTCTCGAAGTATCGTAGGCCTATCTCGATATTTTGGAGCTAAGCGTTTCTCAATAGTACCGTTGAAATCTTTTTTGTTCCTGTGGTAAGGGTGATCCTTAGGTAGGAACCTACGATGTCCCATATAAACTATCTTTAAGTTATTTGGTAGATTTACCGCATCGGTGTCGTCTAAGCACTCAACACATCCAGTATAGCCTTTTGTCTTCTCTCTAGACAATGAACCTCGACCTGGCAGGTCGATGATTGTAGCGATAAGGACTCCCTTGACCGTGACATGTTCCTTTTTGTACTCGTCCCAAACATCCGATACACCCTTTTCAAACATCTCCACTAGCTCATCGATCACTGGTTCCAGAAACACATCGATGTCATTCCTAGGTTGTCTTGGCCCTTGGATCAGTAGTGACATCTGGATGTATGACCGCTTCATATAGACCCAAGGTGGAAGGTTGTATATATAGAGCGTCACTGGCTAGGTTCTATGATTGCTTCTAACCTGGTCAAAAGGATTCATCCCATCTGTGCTCAAAGCAAACCAAAGGTGTCTTACCTCTCCACCGATGTCCTTATAGAACATAGTATTGATAGTCCTCTAGTCATGCCCATCGGCGGGGTGCCTTATCATTGTATCTTTCTTACGCTCTTCGTCATGCCAGCACAACAGCTTGGCTGACTTTGCACATGCAAATAGCCTATGCACCCAGGGAGTTATAGGAAAATACCAAACGACCTTTATGGTACCTCCTCTGGTCTCGGTACCCTCATCTGATGACCCTTCCTTGTATCATGGAGCTTCACACTTGGGGCACTTGTCCAAGTCTTTGTATTTTTCTCCACGGTACAATATACAATCATTGGAACACGCGTGGATTTTTTCAACCTCAAGGCCGATGGGGCAGATCATTTGCTTGGCCAAGTATGTCTTTTCTGGCAACTCATTTTTTTCTGAAAGCATTTTCCTTATTATACCTAACAACTGATTGAAGCCTTTATCGCTTAATCCGTTTGTCGATTTGAACTCTAATAGCATGATGTCGACTTCTAGTTTGCTCATTGGACAATTCCTATACAATGGTGTTTTGCCATCTTGTCTCATTTTCTCTAGCTTTCTCAGCTGTCTTTCACTAAGACATCCGGTCTCTACATTACATAGCAGCTGAGAAATGCCATCGTTATCCTTGGTGTCATCAGCTAGCGTGTTCCTAAACACATTATTAACTGTGGCTATAGGTTCCATATCTACACCGGGTTCCTTGTCAGCATCGTGGATGGCTACGTCAGACATGTCCACATCTTCATCATTTTCCTACAGAACATTCACACCAACCTCACCATGCATAGTCCATATCGTATAGTTTGGATGAACGCCCTGGTAATCAAGTGCGGTCGTATAGACTCAATTTGATGAAAGTTCCTATAATTCTTGCAATCTTTGCATGGGCAGAAGACAAGGTTCCCATTCCCAGCATGGGCTTTGGCATCGGTGATAAACTAGCTGACGCCATGCATGTACCGCTTGTCCGTTCGGGACAGATGCATCCACTCTCGATCCATCTCTGCACAAAAAAAATACTTAGACAGTAATTACAAAGAATTAATAAGAAATCGAGCTTCATGAACAACAATTGTAGCTCGAAAGTACCATTTTTGGAAAACATTAGTGTACACTAATTATTGGAAAATTGAAATTGGTAGCCCCGGCACTGTAAATTGAAAATCGTAGTAAAAAACAATTATTGCTCAATAATGAAGAACATCTATTCTACTCTACTTCAAAGAACTAATTATAGCATCACATACTAGCAATGATGATCTTGACCACCATTGAATAATTAGCTAGGAATTTAAATGTGTTCATAGACACCAACCGTTTGGATGATGGATTCACTATAATTTGAGCCTTGCACAAATGTCCAATTGGAAAAGTGCTCTCTAGAATGGAGAAAGAACTAGAATGAGAATCAAGCAATGTAGCCATCAAAACGAAGCTAATTAAGCAACAAAATTAAAGGAGTGGATGTTTGTTACTAACCTTAAAGCAAAAAGATCAAGCCATTCTTCAAAATCCAAGCATTAGCTTCATGGTAAAGAGTAGCCGCAACAATGGAGGGAAGGGTCCAAACGCGCGCCTCTGTTCTCAGGATAGAAGAGAGGAGGAAGGAGAGGACGGCTGCAGCCTTTTTGTGTTGTAGGCTTATCACCGTCGGCTCTTGGCTAGAACCGACAGTGATAGAGCCCAATCACTTTTGACTCTTGGCTTAAACCGACAGTGATGAGTGGCTACCAAAACACTACCGGTTAAATCCACAAACCGGTAGTGATGTGGTCCTTCACAGCCGGTTTTAGCCCAGCCCAATCATTTTTTTCATTTTCAAGCCCATAACCAGCAGTGAAGATACATCACTGTCGGTTCTCACAAATCCGGCAGTGATGTGCAAATCTGGTGTAGTGATAGAGGGTTGTGCGTGTAGGAGAGGATTTATGGGCCTCAAGGTTTTTTAGAGGTGGGCCTCATAGAAATGTCCACCTATGGAGCCATTGGCTCCATTTACTGAGATGCTTGTTGATTGGTTGTCTCCTTAATGGACTTAGTTACCGCCTTTGAAACTTGAAAGGTGTTTTAGGAGACAGAAACACTTTTGGCCTGCATCTGTAAATAAGAGGGTTTGTCTTCAGAAATCCTTTTTTGTACTAGTAGTTTGGTTTAAGGATGGGATGGTGATAGTGTGACACATACAATTCTAGCCCTGAGTGTAATGATCCACTTATTTGCTTTAGGAATATAAGTTTCTGAGGAATATAATGAGCTAGTCAATAACATAACAACACATAGAAGAAAGCTTCGCCTATCAGGTTTGCATGTATGATGGCACATCAATGTTTACATGAGACATTTTAATTACCAATGTTTTTCTTGATATTTCTTTTCCACACACTAGTTCAAAACTGTTTTTTTTGGAGACAACCCAATGCATCTTTAGAGGCGGCCACATGTACCTCCACCTCTTGACCTCCTGCCGAAGTGGAATTATGCACCACCAGATCTCGTGAGTCGTCTATAGTTTCATGGATGGTTGACAGTAGCAGGCTGTCCATATCCAGTTGTAGTTTAAGCTTGATTTGGGTTAAGTGAAGCTTGGGGCTTGTTACTCTTGGTGCTTGTCAATACCAAGCAAATCTTGGTAACTGGAGTTGTTCTTAGTGATTGCCTATCTGGAGATGCAGAAGTGCATTTAATTCGTGAGGACATTACTCTTAGAGTGCCTCGAGAAGGACCTATACAATTTAGTGAGGTGCTCCTACAAGTATTGGGGAAGAGTTCCACCAACTCAATACTTCAAGAATTTAGCGTTTTATTGTAGATTTCTTCATCTACTAAGTATTTACCATCTTGAAATGTCCAATAGCTTGCTCATTGTGTAGCTTAATGTTACACCTAGAATGTAGGGTATGACGTCTTGACTAGAATGATAGGCTAATGTTATTTTGAACTTCAATTATAGGATTAGGTTCCTACATATTCTTGAATAAATTTTAGTTAGTCCCAATTCACCCCATTTGCCCATGATACTCTGTGTTGCCCTTGGCCATTTCTGAATATTCGCTCCAAGAAAATAACCAGGATGTATTCATGATTAATCATTGCACATTCAGCACATTACATGTTTTTTAATAAATAGAATTGTACAGTACATTTAGGATATCAATTTGAAATTTGAAATACAATTTACGTATAGAAGCATATGTATGAACCAGCTGTATATACATAGTCGATTTATTCCGTCATGTTCATGTACGATCTTAAGGCTTATGAAGGTTCTGCCTACTCAGTGGGGTAGGAAGGCTCCATGGCTAGGCCACACATGCCCCTCTTGTCTGAAATATCCTGCTCCATTCTCAGGTAACCATTCTCCCCCCAAGTCGTGCCCCATGAGTTCTTCATCAGCCAGTACTTGGTGCCATCACTGGTCTGTCCATAACCAATGGCTGCAATCCCATGGTCCAAGTCAGTACCGCATGAGCCGGTCATCACACCACCAGAGTAGAACTGGAATGTCATGTCTCCACCATCCACTGCCACCGACACGGGCTGGTTCGCCACAGCCTTCATCAGGGCAGCCTCATCGTTTGCCGGCACATCCTCAAAGCCCTTGATGGTTGCAGCACTATTTGATCCACTCTTGCACTTGCCATCTGCAGCCGTGTAAGGATAGCTGGACTCCGTGGTTAGGCCGCCGTTCTTGATGATAAACTTGAAAGCATCGTCCGTCAAACCCCCCTCACAACCCTGATCCTCACCATGGACATCGCAATCCACTAACTCTTGTTCCGAGAGGGAGACGAGCTTGCCGGTGCTTATTTTCACGATGCCTTCTGTGGCAGCCACAGCCGAGAATGCCCAGCAGCAGCCTGCAATTAATTATTATGTTTTGACTTATGTTATTGCACTCTAGTTTACATCATAATATGATAATAATAGTGTTGTCACAATAAGTGTATATGTATCATCCTTCCTACTAAATGTACTTACCACATTGGCCTTGATCCTTGATGGGAGTGACGGACTGACGGCACCCTTGGTCCTCCAGTCAATGGTTGCCGGAAGCGCATCGACGCTAACATTCTCATACCTAAATCCGGTAGGGATCTTCACAGGGCTGGGTTTGAAGCCCTTGTTGGTCTTGGTAGCCCTGAACTCCTCGTTGGTGAGGTCGGCGAACTGGTTGACGCCGAGCCAGAACTTGCGGTTCCCACCAGCGTTGAACGACTCGATGAACTTAACATTAGCCTTGAACACCTCGAACCGCTGAGCCTTCTCGGTGGCGTCTTTGTAGACGCGGCTGTACTGCGCCATCCACTGCTCATGCCTCGCCACCATGGCTGAGTCATCGTTCAGGTCGCGAGCAGCCAGGGCAGCACCGTAGAAGGCGGCGAGGCCGAGGATTGCCAAAATTGATGCCTTGAGGGTGGCCATGGCCGATCACTCGATCGATCAGGCCTGTGAATTGGTCGCTATGCAGGCCTGCTGCTGCTGTACACTATGCCTTTTGTTGTGGTGATTGGAGCTGGTGGTATGGGTACGTATATATAGCTATACAGACCTGTATTATATATTCTTGTAAGTACGAAGAGATACGGCGGTGCTTCGCTTCTACGCTGTATTGTGTGGAAAGGGACACACTACCGGAGCATCTTTACCGAGGGCCTAAGGATTTGCCGAGGGAAAATGCTCAGGCAGTCTTTGTCGAGGGTCTGACCCTCGGCAAAGAACAGCTCTTGGCAAAGATTCTTTGCCGAGGACCAGACTCTCGGTAAAGACAAGCACACGGCAAAAATAATTATTTGTCGAGGGCTAAGCCCTCGGCAACACCGCCTGACACGACGTCCATCCCCTGCCGTCAATCTTTGCCGAGGGCATCACCGTTAGGCCCTCGGCAAAGACTTTTTAACCATTTTTGAATTTTTTTTTTAAAAAATTCTTTGCCGAGTGCCCCTGGACCAGCACTCGGCAAAGACAGTCTTTGCCGAGTGCCAGGCTGGTACTCGGCAAATTTTCAATTTTTTTTGTTTTTTTGACCCCAAATTTTTTGTTGGGCCCGCCTACATTGTTTATAACTTCATGTTCAAATTTGGTGCTTTTTCTAGTTTTTTTTGTTAT
Organism: Miscanthus floridulus; assembly: GCF_019320115.1. Taxonomy (NCBI): domain Eukaryota; kingdom Viridiplantae; phylum Streptophyta; class Magnoliopsida; order Poales; family Poaceae; genus Miscanthus; species Miscanthus floridulus. The sequence continues at coordinate 31,776 of NW_027096796.1, read as the reverse complement.
ATTTGGTTGATTAATTTGATTATGTTGATTTTTATATATAATTCAAATTTGAACTGCAAGTGCATGGAATATTGTAATCTAGTGCTTCGAAAAATGTTATTCATGGTATTTGGTGTATGTTGAGTCTCTATCCACGAACTCGCATCAAATTTCGCGCATCTTCTTCACGTAACATGATGAGCCACTTGGTGGAAAAGTGTTTTAAAATTATATAAAGTCCATACGAAGTCCGAAAATCACGAAACTTGTCGAGGTGTCATGTTATCGCATGTATAGGCTGTGGTAAAAAATTGAGAATGTTTCGAGCAAGTTGCGACATCAGATGCATAAAACCCAGATATCTCCACGGCCTCCACATGAAATTACGAGCATCAAGTTGCGATGTTTGGCTTTTAGGCATCTGATGTCATAACTTGCTCCAAATTTTCTCAATTTTTTACCACGGCCTCCACATGCGATAACAAGACACCTTGACAAGTTTCGTGATTTTTGAACTTCGTTTGGATTTTATATAATTTAAATACACTTTTCCCGCAAGTACATCGTCATGTTACGACAACAAGATGCTTGTAATTTCATGCAAGTTCCTGGATACGGCCTCAACATACGCCAAACATCATGAATATCATTTTTTGAATGACCAAATTCCATTATTTCATGTACATGCAGTTCAAATTTGAAATAGTTGGAAAAATTCAACAAAACAAAACTAATTAAGGAAATAAAGTAAAAAAACTAAAAATTATCCCAAATTTTGAAATGGAGGTTTAATTACTGTAGCAAGGCCCCAGAAAAAAATGGGGCGATTTTTTTTTTAATTTGCCGAGTGCCAACCTTGGCACTCGGCAAAGAAGCCTTTGCCGAGCACCAGGTCACAGGGCGCTCGGCAAAGAATTTTTTTTTAAAAAAATAAAAAAATCTTTGCCGAGTGCCGCTGGGCCTGGCACTCATCAAATCTTTTAACCTAAAGGCCCAGAATGAGCCGGCCTAACCCCACCCCCTCCTCACTCGTCTCCCACCCGCCCCCGCGTCGCCGCGCCACCGCCGACCCCGCCGTCGTCCCCCTCCGGCGAGGTCTTGCCGGGCCCACCCCGACGCCCCCGTCCCGCACCCCCCGCCCCCGTCCCGCGCCCCTGCCCCCGTCCCGGCGGCGCTCGCCCCGACGCCCGGCCGGCGCTCCCGCCCAGCACCGGCGGCCCCGCGCCCGCGCCCCGGCGGCCCCGTGCTCGTGCCCTAGGCTCCGAGCTCCCCGTGGACAACGACCCGGTCAGCCTCGAGCTCCACCGGCCCCGCCGTGCCCTGCGGCCGGCCAGCAGAGGGAGAAGGGGAGGAGGAAGAGGAAGAAAGAGAAGGGGGAGGAGGAAGAAGAGGAAGGTGCCAACCCAATCGCCCGTCGATCCTCGCGTCGTTCTGACCGCCCGTTGATCCTCGCGCTGCTACGGTCATCCCCGCCGTCGTCGCCGGCCCTCGCTCTTGCCGTTCTTGCCGCCAAGGTAAGCCCTACCCTTGCAGTGTTAGTAGTAGTAGTAGTTAGTAGTGTTAGTAGTAGTTAGTTGTAGTGTTAGTAGTAGTAGTTAGTAGTGTTAGTTGTAGTAGTTAGTAGTGTTAGTTGTAGGGTTAGTAGTAGTAGTAGTTAGTAAATAGTAGTAGTTAGTAAGTAGTAGTGGTTGTTAGTAGTAGTTAGTAGTGTTAGTTGTAGGCTTAGTAGTAGTAGTAGTTAGTAAATAGTAGTAGTTAGTAGTAGTAGTTGTTGTTAATAGTTAAGTAGTTCTTAGTATTAGTACTGTTAGTAGTTAAGTAGTTGTTAGTAGTAGTTGTAGGGTTAGTAGTAATTGTTGTTGTACTACTTCAATACTTTCATCTGCATGGAAAGAGAACTAAAGTACATGGCTCCTCTTGATATATTGGTGGTTGTTGGCCTTCGTGCCCATGTTTGGTATATATGTGGTTGTTGGCCTTTGTGCCATGTTTTTTGTAGGTTTTGGGAACCTCCCCATGCAGGGGAGGTGCTGCTAAAATTTTAAGTCGACACTAACCATTTTTGCCCTTTTTGCAGGAGGACCCGTGGGAGGGGCTCGGCGACCCCGATCGTCTTCGTCGGCACTGCGGGTCTTCCTGCACCACGTTGACTCACCACTGCACCGACTCTCCACCGCCCCGCTACCCTGACCTCACCGGCACCCTAGGTATAACCCCTCTATCTGTATGTGGTCTTTGGTCGCGTAACCTAGTTAGGTGTCTCCTGTCCGAAAGAGATATGGTTGGAGGTATACAATCTTTGTATATCTACGACCGTATCTGTTTTGGATTGTCCACGTTTTTTGGACAGCCCGCGGATGCATAGATGGGTTAGTTTCCATGGTCCTCTCCGGTCCGAGATGGTGTTTCGACATCACCCCCTGTTGTTCTCCCGATACACACTCTCCCTTGCAGGACGTGCATCGGGAGAACAGCGGGGAGGTGCTGCCAAAATTCTATCTCGGGTAGGGAGCAGAGCATGGAAACTAACCTCATCTATGCATCCGCGGGTGGGATTAGGACCTATCCTCACCTATTAAAGAGTAGGAACACCGCGTAGATGCAATTGATGGTTACATTACTATGTGCTGTATATGTGGAAGGATGGAAGACCATCAGTGGATGTACATGGGCCAGAGAAGTAGGAGTGACTTTGACATTGAGTGGGTGAATGGGATAGATGCTTTCTTGGAACATGCATGGAGCTCGGGTGTAGCTAAAGGACATTCTAAACTTTGGTGTCCCTATAGCAAATGTGACAACAACAGAAGGGTAGACAAGGTGACCATGGGTAAACATCTTGTGTACAATGGTTATACGGCTGGCTACCACCGGTGGATCCACCATGGTGAAGCAGATCGTATAAGAGCGGAGGTGGTGAGACCACGCCTCGAGGCTTTTGATGATGATGCCGGAGTAGCAGACATGCTAGATGACACTCACCAAGCTCACTTTGCAGAAGGACATGACAAGGAGGAGATGGAGGAAGCCGCTAAGGCCTTCTACGAAATGTTGGACTCAGCACAGAAACCCCTTCATGAGAGTACAATGGTTTCTTAGCTGGATGCCATTGGACATGTTATGGGGTTGAAGGCCGAGTTAAATTTGAGTCACGAAGGCTTTGATAAGATGTTGGCCGTGTTTGGCAGCATGCTACCGGAGAAGCACATTTTGTCGAAGAACTTGCACGAGTCACAGAAACTACTTCGTATGCTTAAGATGCCATATGACAAGATACATGTTTGTCCGAAGGGGTGCGTCTTATTTAGGAAAGATCACAAGGATGCAAAGTACTGTGTAAATCCTCAAGGTACCTAGAGGTAGACTCTGGAGATGGCTAGAAGAGGTAGCTTACGATCCCCGCGAAAGTCCTACGGCACCTTCCAATTGTGCCAAGGATCCAATGGCTTTTCATGACCGAGGAATCCGCGAAACTGATGACATGGCATAAAGAAGGTGTACGGTACAAGCCATGGACGATGGTGCATCCGTCCGATGCCAAAGCATGGACGTACTTTAATGACAAACATCCTAACAAAGCAGCTAAGGCTCGTAATGTATGTGTCACGCTGGCAACAGATGGGTTCAATTCTTATGGATAGTTGTCTACCCCATAGACATGTTGGCCCGTGTTTGTTATCCCCCTGAATCTCCCCCCCGGCATCTCCTTTCAACAGCATAACGTCTTCTTGTCGTTGATAATTCCTGGATACCCAGGGAGTAATATGGGTGTGTACATGGAGCCTATGATTGATGAATTGATTGATGCTTGGGAGAAGGGGGTATGGACATACGACCGAGCTACAAAATCATCCTTCAAGATGCATGTTTGGTACCACTACTCCCTGCATGACTTCCTAGCGTATGGGTTATTCACCGCCTGGTGTGTCCACCGGAAGTTCCCGTGCCCAATATGCAAGGAAGCTGTGAGGTTCATTTGGTTGAAGAAGGGTGGCAAGTATTCGTCATTCGACAGGCATCGTCAATTCCTCCTTTCTAACCATCAATTCAGACAAGACATCAAGAACTTTACGAAAGGTGTTGCAGTGATAGACCCTAAACCACGCATGAAGAGTGATGCTGAGGTGCGTGCTCAGATAGATGCTCTTGTGCCTAATGAAGGAGGTGGTTTTGTGGGATATGGTGAGGAACATATGTGGACTCATAAGTCCGGCTTGACAAGGCTCCCCTATTTCGATGACCTTCTTCTGCCACATAACATTGATGTAATGCACACCGAAAAGAATATCGCCGAGGCACTTTGGGGAACTCTCATGAACACTGACAAGTCTAAGGACAACGTTAAGGCTAGAGTGGACCTAGTGACGTTGTGTGATAGACCAAAGCAAGAGATGTGGCCTCCTAGTGGCCGAAACAAACAATGGAAAAGACCTAAGGTCGATTTTGTCTTAGAACCCGATCAAAGGATGGAAGTACTAAAATGGATCAAGGCGTTAATGTTCCCAGATGGATATGCAGCGAATCTGAGCAGGGAAGTGAACTTAGGCACTTTATGAGTCAACGGGATGAAGAGTCATGACTACCACATATGGATTGAGCGGCTTCTTTCGGCGATGGTCTGAGGCTATGTCCCTGACCATGTCTGGCAAGTGCTGGCAGAGTTGAGCTTTTTCTTCCGTCAGCTTTGTGCCAAGGAGATATCTTGGACCGTCGCTCAGGACTTGGAAAAAGCGGCACCTGTGTTGCTCTATAAGCTGGAGAAGATCTTTCCACCCGGCTGCTTCTTGCCCATGCAACATCTGATTATGCACCTCCCATCCGAGGCATGTTTGGGGGGGGCCCTGCAAGCCCGGTGGTGCTATCCAATTGAGAGATGTCTAAAGACTCTTCGCAAGAAATGTACAAATAAAGCCAGAATTGAGGCTTCCATTGCAGAGGCAAGTCTAAGGGAGGAGATGGCAAACTTCACAACACTATACTACAAGCCGAAACTTCCTAGCAATCATAATCCACTCCCTCGTTACAATGTTGGCGAAAATGAATGGACCCACAGCCTGTTCCAAGGCCAACTCGGCAGCGCAAGTGGATCGACCAATAAGATATTGGGAAATGAAGAGTGGCGAAGTGTCATGCTATATGTGTTGACCAACCTTCCCGAGGTGCAGCCATTCATCGAGTAAGTTCTCAACGAACTTGTTTCAATACGCCCTAAATATTCTTCATGCAACCCCACTGATTCTCGTTCGGACAGGGAATTTGTTCGTGAGTCCTAGCATCAATCAAGGGATCCTACCTCGCAGAAACATGACACCCTTCTTTCTCGGGGTGCGGGTGCGGGGAGGCCTGATTTCATTTCTTGGTTCAAACAAAAGGTAATGTCCAATTTAGCTCCCACGTTCCATATTCCAAGTTTCTCGTTCATTCGATTAATATAACGACCTATCATGCTTGAGCTTGCAGGCCCAGACTGACTCATCCATGAGTGAGGAGTTGAGACAGGTTGCAGGCGGCTAGGACGTTAGGGTGCAGTCATTTACCGGTTATGACGTGAACGGATATCGCTTCCACACAACAAGATATGAGCAGACTCGGCCCAAACGAAAAAACACAAATAGCGGAGTTTGCACGCCCGGCACTGATGGCCTCGACTATCATGGTAGAGTTGAGGAAATCTATGAACTCTCATTTCATGGTCACAAACATAAACCTATCGTGTTCAAATGCCACTGGTTTAATCCTCAAGAAACGAGACGGGCCCCTCATCTTGGGCTAGTCGAGATTCGAGAAGATTCCGTCTATCCAGGAAAAGATGTCTACATTGTGGCTCAACAGGCCGTGCAGGTGTACTATACGTGATATGCCAACCAAGACAAAGCGGATCTTAAGGGTTGGGCTACTGTGCACCAGTGTCTCCACACGGTAAACTACCTGCCCCAAACGATGACGATTACAACTTCAACGCAAACACATATGATGGACAGTTCTATCAAGAAGATGGGCTACCAGGCACGTTTGAGATAGTCTTACCCGAAGCGATCGAAATGGAAGTAGACAACAAAATGGAGGATGATGAGGTTGATGGAGATGTGGTGCAAAATGCCAAGGACATAGAAATGCTTGACCGATTAAGGGTAGGCAATGATGACGAAGACAACATAGAACCTTCAGATAGTGTTGCCCATTTGGACAATTTTGATAGTGATGACGACACCTATGATCCTAATCATGAAGATTATTCCTAATACATGTAATACTACGTTTGTTTTAGTTTGTGTTTTCTTTATTTATTTTGAATCTATTTCTAATATATATACTAATAAGTCTTGTTCATTCTTTGTGATTGCAGGTGATGGCGAGCAGCCGTCCATGACGTGAGACGGCCTCCCTTTATGGGAGACCATGCCCTCCCGTTTCAGACGAGGGGTCAAGGTTAGGGGTAGCGTCCACAGGAGGTCAGAGGAGGAGGACCAGGGTCAGCAGGAGGCAGCGGACTCCTTCCCCGCCACCTTCAGACGAGGTGATGGAGGAGGAGCACGTGACGGCCATGCCCGAGGACGAGGTCGGGGATGAGGACGTCCGATAGACCGAGGACGAGGCGGCCGAGGACGAGGCCGCCGAGGGCGACAGTTCCGCTACCCCGACTGTCTACCAGTGAGGTCCCGTGAGCCTCCCTTAGCCTCTGCTTCCTCGCAACCGGGCACTGATTCGCCCTATGGCAAAGAGGTAAGTAACTATAGATGTTATCACAACTGCTTCATATGATAATGTTGGAAATCAAAAGAGGAACTGATAAATTTTCTTAATCACTTGTGCAGGGCCTGGTTGGTTTTGTCGGGTACTCCTGCACGCTCCCCCGCGAGCATCCTTGGTGTTTTGTGTAGGAAATGGTACCTCGGCCTTGTGAACGTGTCCGAGGACGTGCGGGAGCCGGCCTACATGTGGGACAGGTACCAGTTGGCCCCTGACGACAGGTACCGCAACAAGCAGGAGCGGGTACTGGCGGAGTTTTGGGTAAGTCTCTCTCGCACAACATTTTCATTAGGCAAGTCTTTTATTGAAATAATGAATGGATACATCGGTTTTGTATGCAGAGGTATTTCAAGCCAGAAGAAGGACTTGAGGCCCGAGCGGATCAGGCGGCTGCCGCCGCCTATAGGAAGTACGTCACCAACATGCACCACGAGGCGCGCGTGCTGGGAGATGATCGTGGACAGGTGGTTGTCCAACGACTTCGCTGAGAACCACACGAGGCAGCGGGACCAGCGTCTGCTGAGGCGAGGTGCTACTCACCATCAAGGCAGTCATAGCCTCCCCGCCTACAAACAAGCATATGTAAGTGATTTCTTTTATCTTATTTGATGCTGAGTTCTGCCTTATTTCTCACCATCTTGCCGTCTTACTCGCAGGAGGCTGCACACCCGGGCGTGGAGGTCTCGGAGTTCTCTGCGTGGGCTATGTCCCACATGGGCAGGGCGTCTTCCTCTGTCTCCTTCGACCCGTCTGCCCTGCGCGAGGTGTACTCCGACCCGACCGTGCACACTAAGGTCCAAGAGTACACCTCAAAGGTGAGGGAGGTCCATGGAGAAGATTACGATGTGCGCACTAAGCCCATTGATGCAGAGACCATCATGAGGCTAGGAGGAGGCAAGAAGCATGGGCAGCTGTGGATTGCAGACGGTGCCATCGACTCCACCACTGTTCCCTCTCTCGACGTGCTCCGAGCACGGAGCATGAGCTCCAGCCAGCCCATACGCCCATGGCCTACTCCGTCACTGCAGCGGGTCGACGCTCTCGAGGTATGTCCTGTTTTACTCATCGTACGTTCATCTTTGCACACCTAAGTTACATTTGCATTACTGAAACATTGAAGTTTGTATTGCAGGCCGAGCTGCATGCCTAGAAGCTCGTGGTCGAGGCTCAGAGCGCGCAGCTGCAGGCCTAGAGGGAAGTGTTCGTGGCCCAGGAGAGGAGGATGCAAGAAATGGAGGCCTTCATGCGGAGTGTCCAGCAAGGGGGTGTACCTTTGCCGTTGGCAGCTCCTCCACCGCCTACTCCTACAGCCACTCCTGTAAGTATGAAAGTTCACTCTTACTAGAAGCTTCCTTGACATACAACCATGGTTGACATACAAACTTACTAGATGCTTGACATAGAAACTTACTAGATGCTTGACATAGAAACTTACTACATGCTTGCACTAGCTATGACATACAACCATGCTCGACATTCTCAATTTACTAGATGCTTGACATAGAAACTTACTAGATGCTTGCACTAGCTATGACATACACCAATGCTTCACATAGAAACTTACTAGATGAATCTCACACATGCAACCTCTTATTCTTTTTGCAGCTTCCGTCGGCGGGTTCAAATAACCCCGCTCATGCGTCACCGAATGATGGAGCCTTTGCTTCACCATCGTGTCATAGGCCGCTTTTTTGAGGAGTTGTGCTTCGTCATGTGCTTGGACTTGAGCTTCACTTGTGGTTGTGACTTGTGCTTGGACTTGATGGACTGTGGTTGTGAATTTGTGACTTGTGGTTGTGATATTTGACTTGTGGTTGCAATATGTTGTTATTTGAGTTGTGGTTGTGATATAATGTGTGAAAATGGTTTCGTTGTGATATATATGTGATTATTGTGATGTTTGTGATATATATGTGACATGTGATATATATATTTGAACTGTTTGTGTCAGTGAAATGCAAAAAACAAAAAAAAAATTACAATTTCGGTTGATTTGCCGAGTGCAATGGTCATGGCACTCGGCAAAGATTTTTTTTAAAAAAAGCAAAAAATCTTTGCCGAGTGCCAAGCTGGGGAGGCACTCCGCAAAGAGCTTTTTAAAAAAATTAAAAATGGCTTTGCCGAGTGCGCGCCACCGTGGCACTCGGGAAAGAGTTTTTTTTAAAAAAAAAATAAAAAATGTCTTTGCCGAGTGCCTTGCCGCCGCGGCACTCGGCAAAGAGTTTTTGAAAAAAAATAAAAAATGTCTTTGCCGAGTGCCCTAACTGTCGGCACTCGGCAAAGGCGCCGTCAACGGAGCAGCGCCGTTTGACGGCTGCTTTTCTTTGCCGGGTGTCGCCGTTGGCCCTCGGAAAAGGCTTTGCCGAGTGCCCGACAAATGGCCCTCGGCAAAGAGCCTCTTTGCCGTTAAATTTTTTTTTTCCGAGGGCTCTTTGCTGAGGACGGCGCTCGGCAAAGCCTTTGCCGAGGGCTTTTGGGCCTTTGCCGAGTGCCCTGGGCCCTCGGCAAATAGGGCGCCTCCAGTAGTGATAGGTCCGTGGCCGTGAAGTATGGTTGCCGGATGCTATAAAAATACTTGCCGCTCTGCTTTGGATTCTTAAGGCATTATAAATAAAGATTATAAGCGCCACATTTGATCACAGCATTCAATGATATATATCATATAAAAATTGGAAAAAGTGTATTGGCTGTTAGTTAGAACTTAATTTTATTTAGGATCTTAATGAACCTAATCTCATGAACACCTAATCCATTGCTTAATTAATTACGCTTTACAATTACAGACTTAGAGATGTAGATGTAGCCACTGTCACCATCAATTGATGGTTTTTGGTCCAGATCTATCTGGTGGCATCAATGGATCAGGTCACTCACCGCAAGGAACTGAATCTGCAAATATGTGGCAATGCATTTTTGCAGGACAAGAATGACATGGCTTCGGGGGTGGAATTTTGAAGAACACCTGTAGCAGCTAGTTTCTTAATTTTATTTGTGTATCAGCAGCTATTTTGATGCATGTGTGAACCTGAAAGCATGCGTGAACCTGATACATATGTGAAATTGATGCATGTGTGAACCTGAACCGTGACGCTATCTCGATGCATGTGTGAACTGAAACCTGATTCTGTCGAGATGATATTTGTAGTGTGAAACCTTGATGCTATCTTGATGTATGAAAAGAGTTCATCTGCGTGCGACATTCGAGATCGTTCGGCGCATTTTCGGCTAAACAAGGATTTGGTGGAACATATTTTGACAAAGCTGAGACATCATCAAAATATATCTTGAGTTTGAAATATACTATATGTAATTCCTTTAATACATATGTAATCCTTTAATATATGTGATCACTTTAATATCTACGTATGCATTCATAAATATTGTATTGACAAATATATTTTAGTTACAATATTTATTTGATGGCATGTCATATTATTTTAGTTGCCAAAGTACTACGTTTAGCATAGGTATAATTTTAAATGAGTACATAGTTGCATATGGCACATTGGATCACGACATCATCATACATTAATTGCTGCAGTTTGTTTTAGAAACAGCGAAATGACCCCCCCCCCCCCCCACCCACCCACCCACACACACACCCACCCCACACACACCGAGAAAGGTAGTTTTATTTCTTAAACCAAGTCTACATAACT
>NW_027096796.1:0-13949 GCF_019320115.1 Miscanthus floridulus | reverse complement strand
CAGTCAATGTGCTTACGCTCGGGGACTGGATCCGTTAGGAGGGACAAGAGGATCATCGTCTGGGTGGTCGTGCCACCTAGCACTCGGACTTCACTACCGACCAACTGGTCGGACCGTTCGGCTCATGGATTTCATCGCCGACCAGTTGGTCGGACTATTCGACGCTCACTTCCGCTCAGGCATTCACTTCACCGCTGACCAGTTGGTTGGACTGCTCGGCGCTCATCACCAACCCATTGGTCATATTGCTCGTCGCTTCGGCTTCATCAACAGCTACGCTGAGGACTTGCCAGCTAAGCTGAGGACTCTCTTGGCATTTGGATTTTGTTACGTCTCATCGCTGTGCTTTTAAGTTGCTCCATATTATTCGGATCAGGGTGCTGATATTTGGCAGCACTTCTAGGGTCTTGATAAGTACATGACAGATGACGTTGGCAAGTTTTTAGATTTGTTTTCTCTGACCCTGCTAAAAAGATTTATTTCTTCATCTTCCAGCGGGCTCGGGGACTAAGTGCATGGCTACACTTCACCTGACGGTGAATGTAGTACTTTTTTTATTTACCCTCCTTATTGACTAAGGAGTCTAAGTGACTATACTTCGCCTAAGGTGGAGAATTTTCAATTTTTATGTTGAGCCCCTTACATCCTTCTAGCAAACTTTACTCGAGTAAGTCCGAGCCTAGCTCCTAGTTCAACTGCTCGGACATCTGCTTCAACTGCTCGGACGCCGTTTTCAACTGCTCGGATGCCTGGTTAACAGCTCAGATGCTTGTTTCAACAGCTCGGCTCCCAGTAAACTGGTCGGAAGCCAGTCTCTAGTGATCAGCAGCAAGTTGGACAGCTCGGACAAGCTCAAAATGGCGTTGCTCAAAGGATACAAGGCGCTCGGGGACTAGCTGTGGGGATATGCCCCCTGGTATCCATAGGACAAGACATGAGCCGCACCATCAGAGGTGGCCCAGCCTACAAGATCAAGGCTTGCAGCGCACGGCACTGGTCGCTCATGCACTGCAAAGCTACAAGAAGATATTGTAATATAAAATAGGATATTTTTCTTGTAACCCTACCCCTCTAGAGTATATAAGGAGGGGCAAGGGTCCCCTAGATGATATATCGAATCGAATCATAACGCAATACAATCCACAAAGACAGAGGACGTAGGGTATTACGTCAAGCCGACGGCCTGAACCTGTCTAATCGCTGTCTCTTGCATTCTGTGTCACCATCCGGTTTTCTCACGCGCACTTTCATCGATTCATCTACTACCATGGGCATACCCCTCGGTAGACCGCTGACCAGATTTCGTCGACAGCACGAGACCATCCCTAAGCGTCGCAGCTTCCACCAACGGTGCATCCAAAATATGAAGTTTAAAACTATGTGATGCAGCTATGAATGCATCCCCAATGTCTCTTATAACAGCACCAGAGCTTCCTGATCCTTTTCATCAAATGCCCCATCGGTATTGATCATCACAAACCCCTCAGAGGGTTTTCTCCATCCTTGATTGATTACAGCCCCCTTTTTTGATGCAACAAAGTAATTTGTTGTAATCGCTGCAATGGACATAGCCGACCTTGGTGGATTTTGGATTTGTTCTCTGTGAACCAGCTGTCTCCTTTGCCACCAAATATACCAGCACCCAGTGAGAATAAGATCTGCCCGGCCTAACTTGAGCTCCCTTTCTTCGCCTCCGTTCCTAATAATCTCCTGAATGAGTGCTGAACCCGATCTATCTGTCATCAATAATTTCTTGATGTGTTGCCAGACGCCCAAGGAGCTCCAGATCTTTCTTCGCATCTGTTGCTAATAATCTCTCTTGTGCGGGATGTGTTGATACGTCATTCCAATTGCCTGATGTAGTCTCTATTGTTGTTTTAGTTGTTAGATCTTCATTGTTTCTGTTGTTCGAGTCGCGTTCTTTTTTTTTAATTCTGCTGTCCTAACCGGTCTAGGTTTATCTCATTTTTAATATGATCTACTCTCTCCTGTCTGATTTGTTTAAAAAATGGTATAATATAATACTTATACTATCGTATTGTGGCAGAAAAGTCGTAATGAAAAATTGATGCAAATTTTTAAAAACGCATTATCTTCCACCTTTTGTAAGGAAACACTACCGGAAACTGGGTGTTTGTCGAGTATAAGAATGTTTGCCAAGTGCATTCTATAAGGCACTCGGCAAAGAAGCCCTTTGCCGAGTGTTGTAAAAAAACACTCGGCAAAATAATTGCACTCGGCAAAAAAAGGCAAAAAAACACTTGGCAAAGCTCAGCACTCGGCAAACTAGAAAAAAAACACTTGACAAAAGCTAGGCACTCTGCAAAGAACCACCACGTGGACATTCGTCAGTCCATGTGCCGTCCGTTAGTATGTTTGCCGAGTGTCCGTTAGTGGAAACACTCGGCAAACAAATACACTCGGCAAAGAGCCGAAAAAACACTCGGCAAAGACAGGCACTCGGCAAAGAAATATGTTTGCCGAGTATAATTATTTAGCACTCGGCAAAGAAATATGTTTGCCGGTGTAATTACTTGGCACTCAGCAAATAATTTCATTTTTTCTCTTCTGACCTTGAACTTTTCTACTCTCCACATACAACATGTGGTACTCCATGTTAAAATTTGGTATACTTCTGCGTCTGTTTGCTATATTTAATTAATTATTGTATTTCTAGGAATTTTTGTATAAGTTAAATTTGAACTGCAAGTGATTCAATAATAGAATAAAATGAGTAGAAAAATGATATTCATGTTGGTGAGTCCAGTGTGAGGCCTTACCCGGGAAATGAAAAGAAAATTTCGAACATCTTGTTCAGGAACACAACCATGAACATGTGGCTAGGGATGAAAACGGTACGGATATTTTCCGACCGTATTCGAAACCGAATCCGGTTTAGAGAGATTGAGAATCTGTCCGTATCCGAGTCCGGATATCCAACATCCGATACCGTATCCGTATCTGAATACTCAAATCGCATATTTATGATATCGATATTTATTAAGTGCAATTATAGATTTTTAATTGATACAAATTAAATTTGAGTTGTAACTATAAAATAATGGAATCATATTCGTAGAAAAATCATATATATATTGTTGAGTCAATTTGATAAGGTATTTTCAAAGTACATCGAACAAAAAAAGAAATACATGTTATGGAAAACAAGGAAATGAAAAATAACTAATATATTTGCCGAGTGCCCCAAACCCTAGACACTCGACAAAGATAAGTTTGCCAAGTGCCGTGGTCTAACACTAGCAAAGTCATCTTTGCGAAGTGTCCTAGATCCGACACTCGGTAAACTCAACATGTTATAAACTTAAGAAAGAACACGTTCGCCACGTCAACCGTGTCTCCAAAATCGAGCTCTCCCATTGGCCTGAACCTCTTCTCCCTAGATCCCTCCCCTCTCCCTCAATCCTTATCCATACCTCTCACCTCATCTTCCAAGGGCCAAAGGGCAGGAGGGCGGCAGCGGGGTGTGGCACGGCGGCAGAGGCGGCCACGACCCGGGTCAGGTGCGGGAACGGGCGGGCGGGGCGACGGCGGTCCGCCGGGGCCGAGGCCGTAGCGGCGCGGGCAAGGTGGCTGTCGGGCGTGGGACACGACCGGACCGGCGGTGGGCAGCGCGGCAGGTGGCGGCCACGGCCGGGTGCCGCGAGGGGCTGCGCGGGCAATGCGCGCGGCGCCACGGAGCGGCGGGGGCCTGCTGCGGGCAGCGCGGGAGGCGGTGGAGCGGGGAGAGGCCGAGCAGAGGGAGCGGCGGAACGACAACGGGAACACTAGGACACGGCGGCGCCGGTGCGTTCCGTTGGCCACTGTCGTCGTCGGGGCGCGCGCTTGTTGGACGCCGAGCGGGCCACCGGTGCGGACCACGCTGGTCGGAGGACGGGCACGGCGCGAGCGGGCTTTTTTTATTTTCGCAAAAACCAATGTTTGCCGAGTGTTTTGTTTTTGCTGTCGACACTCGGCAAACAAGACATGTTTGCGGAGTGCCTATGCCCGTTAGAACGCTCAGCAAAACACGCCATGAACGTCTTCTCGTGGTCACGTTGCTTTTTTTGCCGAGTGTCGGTTTTAGCACTCGACAAAGTCTTTGCCGAGTGCCCAATAAAAAACACTTGGCAAAGAAACGTTGCCGACTCTGTGTATGCCGAGTGCTGTTTGCCGAGTGTAACACACGGTAAAGCCTTTGCCGAATGTTTTTTGGGCTTCGCCGTGTGCCGTGGGCACACGGCAAACTTCCAGATTCCGGTAGTGAATGTTCAAAAAGGGTTGAAATATATTCCCTCCCTTTGACCGTCGGCTTATCATCAGGCAACAAAGCCATGAAATCCTCTTCCAAATAAATTCGTCACTGCTACAATTCCAATTGATTCTTGTGGATGCCATATCTCAGGTTAATGTAATTAACGATGGCAAACAGACAATTATCTCAAGGAAAAAAACCAGCTGCGCCTTCCGTTTTCTTCCATGTACCTATCAGTAACTTGCAGCTATACAGTATAACAGTGCTGATGTGATAATAAGGTCGTCGTTGCTTCCTCTTTGGTTTCTCTCCCAACACTTTGAACGTAACTGCATATATATCCAAAGGAAGGAACGGCAAAAGCAAGAGACAAATCTTCACATGATCCACGACAAACATGACCCTTTTAGTCTAGAGAATATCATCACTAGCTATACACGCTACCGCCGATGAGGAGGACGGCCACGGTGGAGGACTGTCCGCCGGCGAGCTCGTCAGGCTTCCTTGCCACGACTTCGAGTCTGCAGACGGCGAGGCCGGCGGGGACTGCGCGGTATGCCTCGAGGCGTTCGAGGCCGGCGACCGGTGCAGGCAGCTGCCACGGACCGTGGCGCGAGCACAGCTTCCACGCGGAGTGCGTGGACTCGTGGCTGACGAAGAGCAGCGTGTGGCCCCGTGTGCCGTGCCGACGTGGTGGACCGGGCCCAAGGCGAGGCGAAGGCGGCGGCCTCATCAGGGGTCGTGGAGATGGCGGAGAGGAGAAGCTCGGACGCCGCATTGGAGATCGCGACTGAAAGTTAGGGCGCCTACTCGCCTAGGTACGTACGGCCCTTGGCAGTTGGGACTAGGGACGGCGGCACAGTGCGTTGGCGCAAGCACTACTACGTACAGTACGTACTAGATTTTGTTGCTTGTGCAAGCATGTGCATATCTTCCTTTAAGCCGCACCCCCAACTCCACCTGTAAGATAAATGTACCATTTTTATCTTGATTTTATCATATGCATGATGGTAGAAATGTTGGCATGCATTTGATCAATTTGAGACTATTACATATATATTTATAGTGTTTGGTTGACTACTACGTCTAGGTTTTTTTAGTGTCGTCAAACAATGCTTTCTAGAGACGGTGTTCTCTATTAATTATCATCAATAACCCACATGTGAAAATAGTGTTTTTAGAGACCAGATGAGTTAGACGCGGTCTCTAGGAAATATATATATAAGAGAATCCATCTGCAATCACAACCAGAATTTTAGACTTCTGCTAGTGATGTGGGCTTCTCCTAGTGTTTTAACATTAAAAATTTAGTATAAACTAGTGCGGATTCCCATGTGCTATGACTAGTGATAGTGTTTTATTATAAAAAAACACTAGGAGAATTCTACCATTTTAGTAGTGAATTTCAACTTCTTCTATGGAAATTTAGCTTCTATTGTCTAGCCATCACCGCCGCCGCTCCTCCTTATCGTCTTGCTTCTGCTCTTTCGTCGTGCAGCATACCACCAGGTCTTCACTGACGGGTTCTCCGAGATCAAGAGCCAGCAACATCTCCCTACCTCCCTACTATAGATTGAGCATCTGCAAAACACCATAGCTAGATCTACATAAGTGGGTGAGTGCCACGACGGGAGAGATCGATATGACAGGAGAGACATCGAGGTAGCACCTCTGCAAATAGGGAATGGATAGAGAGGAAGCACCCTCGGTGCCCTACCCACCTCCTCCATGTTTCTCTAGGCCTTGTCTGCACCGCCCTCAGCCTTCGTGCCCATTGGCATCCTCCACGTGCACTGCTCGCCAGCCTCCACACAGCGCCATCCTAGGTCTCCTCCGTGCACCGCCCATTGGCATATGCACTGACCTCAACCTCTATACCCACAAGACCTCCTATGCGCATGCCACACTCCGGCCTCCTCCGAGGCTTGCCCTACCAGCCTCCTTCATGCTTGCGGCACCTCTTCTATGCAGGCTGCCTATAGGCCTCCTCCACCAGATCTAGGCGATGATTTGTCTACATAGAAAAAAGGGACAGTAGATGGATCGGTGCACGCGCGCGCGCGCGCGCACACACACACACACACACACACACACACACACACACACATATATATATATATATATATATATAGAGAGAGAGAGAGAGAGAGAACGGGGAGAATAGAGGTGTGAGGGAGTTAGGGTTGTGCGTGTAGGAGAGGATTTATGGGCCTCAAGGTTTTTTAGAGGTGGCCTTATAGAAATGTCCACCTATGGAGCCATTGGCTCCATTTACTGAGATGCTTGTTGATTGGTTGTCTCCTTAATGGACTTAGTTACCGCCTTTGAAACTGGAAAGGCGTTTTAGGAGACAGAAACACTTTTGGCCTGCATCTGTAAATAAGAGGGGTTGTCTTCAGAAATCCTTTTTTGTACTAGTAGTTTGGTTCAAGGATGGGATGGTGATAGTGTGACACATACAATTCTAGCCCTGAGTGTAATGATCCACTTATTTGCTTTAGGAATATAAGTTTCTGAGGAATATAATGAGCTAGTCAATAACATAACAACACATAGAAGAAAGCTTCGCCTATCAGGTTTGCATGTATGATGGCACATCAATGTTTACATGAGACATTTTAATTACCAATGTTTTTCTTGATATTTCTTTTCCACACACTAGTTCAAAACTGTTTTTTTGGAGACAACCCAATCCATCTTTAGAGGCGGCCACATGTACCTCCACCTCTTGACCTCCTGCCGAAGTGGAATTATGCACCACCAGATCTCGTGAGTCGTCTATAGTTTCATGGATGGTTGACAGTAGCAGGCTGTCCATATCCAGTTGTAGTTTAAGCTTGATTTGGGTTAAGTGAAGCTTGGGGCTTGTTACTCTTGGCGCTTGTCAATACCAAGCAAATCTTGGTAACTGGAGTTGTTCTTAGTGATTGCCTATCTGGAGATGCAGAAGTGCATTTAATTCGTGAGGACATTACTCTTAGAGTGCCTCGAGAAGGACCTATACAATTTAGTGAGGTGCTCCTACAAGTATTGGGGAAGAGTTCCACCAACTCAATACTTCAAGAATTTAGCGTTTTATTGTAGATTTCTTCATCTACTAAGTATTTACCATCTTGAAATGTCCAATAGCTTGCTCATTGTGTAGCTTAATGTTACACCTAGAATGTAGGGTATGACGTCTTGACTAGAATGATAGGCTAATGTTATTTTGAACTTCAATTATAGGATTAGGTTCCTACATATTCTTGAATAAATTTTAGTTAGTCCCAATTCACCCCATTTGCCCATGATACTCTGTGTTGCCCTTGGCCATTTCTGAATATTCGCTCCAAGAAAATAACCAGGATGTATTCATGATTAATCATTGCACATTCAGCACATTACATGTTTTTTAATAAATAGAATTGTACAGTACATTTAGGATATCAATTTGAAATACAATTTACGTATAGAAGCATATGTATGAACCAGCTGTATATACATAGTCGATTTATTCCGTCATGTTCATGTACGATCTTAAGGCTTATGAAGGTTCTGCCTACTCAGTGGGGTAGGAAGGCTCCATGGCTAGGCCACACATGCCCCTCTTGTCTGAAATATCCTTCTCCATTCTCAGGTAACCATTCTCCCCCCAAGTCGTGCCCCATGAGTTCTTCATCAGCCAGTACTTGGTGCCATCACTGGTCTGTCCATAACCAATGGCTGCAATCCCATGGTCCAAGTCAGTACCGCATGAGCCGGTCATCACACCACCAGAGTAGAACTGGAATGTCATGTCTCCACCATCCACTGCCACCGACACGGGCTGGTTCGCCACAGCCTTCATCAGGGCAGCCTCATCGTTTGCCGGCACATCCTCAAAGCCCTTGATGGTTGCAGCACTATTTGATCCACTCTTGCACTTGCCATCTGCAGCCGTGTAAGGATAGCTGGACTCCGTGGTTAGGCCGCCGTTCTTGATGATAAACTTGAAAGCATCGTCCATCAAACCACCCTCACAGCCTTGATCCTCACCATGGACATCGCAATCCACCAACTCTTGTTCCGAGAGGGAGGTGAGCTTGCCGGTGCTGATTTTCACGATGCCTTCTGTGGCAGCCACGGCTGAGAACGCCCAGCAGCAGCCTGCAATTGATTGTTATGTTTCAACGTATGTCATAACATATAGCACTTTAATTTAGGAGTACTTCAGAATAGTGTTGCTACAAGTCTTGCTTGTAAATGTACTTACCACATTGGCCTTGATCCTTGATGGGAGTGACGGCACCCTTGGTCCTCCAGTCGATGGTCGCCAGAAGCGCATCGACGCTAACATTCTCATACCTAAATCCGGTAGGGATCTTCACAGGGCTAGGTTTGAAACCCTTGTTGGTCTTGGTAGCCCTGAACTCGTCGTTGGTAAGGTCGGCGAACTGGTTGACGCCGAGCCAGAACTTGCGGTTCTCACCAGCGTTAAACGACTCGATGTACTTAACATTAGCCTTGAACACCTCGAACCGCTGAGCCTTCTCGGTGGCGTCTTTGTAGATGCGGTTGTACCGCGCCATCCATTGCTCATGCCTCGCCACCATGGCTGAGTCGTCGTTCAGGTCACGAGCAGCGAGGGCAGCACCGCATAAGAAGGCGAAGCCTAGGATTGCCAAGATTGATGCCTTGAGGGTAGCCATGGTCGATCACTGGATCGAACAGGCCTGTGAATTGGTTGCTGATGCTGGCCTGCTGCTGCTGTGCACTATGCCTATTGATTTGGTGATTGGAGCTGGGTGGTACGGGTATATATAGCTACAGACGTGTATTATTCTTGTAAGTTGTAAGTTTGAATCGATACGGTACGGTGCTTCTACGCTGTATTGTGTGGAAAGGGACAGGTACGTAGACGTGAAGTATTGCCAGATGGTATATATTATTTTACTTGTGCTCCAGATCGACGTGCATTTGCCGCTCTGCTATGGATTGCTGCCTTAAAGCATTATAAATAGAGATTAATAAGCGCCACATTTGATCACAGGCATTCAATAACATATATCATATAAAAATTGGAAAAAGAAATGTACTGACAGCACATGGTTAGTATAATACTCCTTTCATCCTCTAGTATTCAATAATGTTTGTAAGTTCAATTTGAACTAACCAAGGTAACAATATAGAAGGAATGGCGTCATCCTAAATAAAAAATAAGGATCTCAAATCGAACAGTGGATAGGTTCATACCTCAAACCAGTCAATTTTATACACACATACGGCGGCAAAGTTACGTTCAGTGCTGCAAAAAATATTATACCACCTAGTACATTACTCATAAAGTACTACTAAAATGTACATATAAGCAAGATACTATCTTTATATATATATATATATATACACACACACACACACACACACGGGAAGTACTTAGCATTACCACCTAAAACATTTTTTGGAGGCGGCCATATTTGGTTTCTATAGACGGGCAACACGTCCGCCTCCAAGTCAATGTCTTTGTTAATCCATTTTTCAGAGGTGGTCATAATGACCGCCTGAGAAAATACGTTTAAAAAATGAAAAAAGGCCTAGGCCCGACGTCGAGCCCACTCCCAGGCCCGATGCTAGGCCTGCTTCTGGGAATGCTGTTGCCGCTGCTGAGCCGCTCGTAGACATGCCACCGTCACATATGCTACTCACAGACACGCCACGTCCACCATCGTCATTTCTGGATTCACCACGACATCGGTCGAAAGGGCTCCGCCACCATGTGGTGGTCCCACCATGGACGACGAACCACCGCCATCGCTGGATCTTGTGTGTGTGTGTGGGGGGGGGGGGGGGGGAGGATGAAGCCGCGGCTGTCAGAGGGGAGGACACGCTATTGCCCGAATCTCGCCATGGATTTCTCTGCCACGAGGCCACGCAACTGCCACATGGGAGGCTGTGCGGTCATGTGCTGCTCCACCACCGTTGCTCCAGCACTGCGCCATGCCATCGCCGTCGCCACTCGAGATCCATGTAGCCGTGGAATAGAGGAGAGTGCATGGGGGAGGTGTAGCGATCCTAAATTTCTACGAAGGAAAATTCACATATATGATTTATAACATGATAGTCTCAGAAGATCATTCCATCACATTATTGATCAACAGCTAACATCACAAGTTCATACATCGAATACCTGTCTTAGAACCTATAAAAAAATATGTCTTAGAACTACAAATAGAGAGGTTTAACATTTATTACATCGTCACTTTGCGGAAATAACAGAGTTCAAACAACATCCATAACAGCATCAGAGTGAAACATCTAAGGTGCGGAAGCGTCAACTTCTTCTCCAAACTTGAGCGCAGGACGAACACCTCTAATCCTCCTGCCAAAAATCTTTCCGTACGGTTTGTACTGGCCACTGGCTCCCACCCTATGCTTTGTGGAAGTGGAAATGCAAGGGTAGAGCAAAAGAACCTATTGTGGTTGTAGTTTTCCTAAGCGTAGTTCATTAGTATTTGATAAGTAATTCACAAGTTTTAACCCATCTCATCCACACACATTCTCCCATCCCAAATATCACACATCTCACCACACTCTCACTCTCTCTAGGCGGCAAAGACGACTCTCTCGTGTCTTGCCTCAACGGCTCACGCCAGATCCACACAATTACCTAGGGGGAAGAAAAGAAGGGACTCCTCTCTCTAGTCAAGTGAAGTAGTAATATAGGAAAGCTCCGTAGCCGTGAAAAGGCGGCATATGTATCGATCGATCAACCAAAACTCTACAGAGGTTTTACATCCACTAGATACACCATCATCGGCGATGCCCCACCTAGGCTAATCCGTGCTTACATTCCAAACTGGGACGATACCATCCTGCCACTCAGCCCTGAGGCACCCTGGATCAAACATCGGCACGCTGAGATTATGAAACATAATTACCTAGCCAATGGCAATAGGCTCCTAGAAAGGATCAGGTTCCAATGCCCTCACCTCCCACACTATCAACTACAACCTAGCAGTATTGGCATCGCCCAAGCTTAGTCCGCAGTCGTCCCCTTATCCCTTGGAGCAAATGGGTGTAGATTCCTATGAACCGGTTCCCAGAACATATCAGTCCTTAGAATGACCAAACAAGACATGCTGGTCGATTCAAGCCTCACCACACACCCGAGACACACACTAGAATCTCTCATCCACGGTATAAACCATATAGCAGTGGCACTAAGTGCCTAATCCACACACAAGCATGTCCACCCTATGTATCACATCACCAGATATCATGCATAATAGTAGAAGTAAATAGCAAGTGTATCTAAAGCGAGTGTCTATCCTATCAATGAGTATGCTGGTGTAAGGTTGCAGCAAGGTATAGGCTCAAACAATTTCTACCATGAAACCTATCACAAGAATATTGTGGAAAATAAACCTGTAGCATCTATATCATGCCTAATCGGATTCTACGAGGTTGGGTGGGATGTGGCACATTTGATCAAGTCATCTCGTAGTCCTCGTCAGGCTGGAACTACTCCGGGACTATCAAACGAGACAGCGGGTCACAATATGCGACTACTATAGATATTCTTCACAAAGAACTGAGTGAAATTCAAAAGACCCAAATGCACTCAAACACAAGCCTATGATGTAGAGCCTTTTTTTAGAAAAATTTGGACACTAGTTTCATATTTTTTGAGGTCCTACGAATTTTCAAAGATTATTCTATTTTCTAAAAAAATAAAGAGGAGAGATAAAACACCAAGGATAGACAGGTGGCAGCTCTTGATTAGTTGAAGCACGTGCGGTCATTGACAGGTGGGTTCGGATGTTAGTCAATGTTAACTAGTCCTTATTATTGTGCTTGACTGGGCACTTAGCGGGCTTGATGGGTTGAGTCATGGGCCAGTCTGGGTCGGGCCGGGCACACCGCTGCGTCGAGGCAGGGAAGGAGCAGGGGCACCACCGCAGGGAGGAAAGGAGCAGGGGTGCGCCGCGCCGGGGCGAGGAAGGAGTAGGGGCACCCCTCTACGCCAAGGTGAGGAGCGACCAAGCGATGGAGACTGGAATAGGTGAGCAAGCGAGTGTTCTCCAGTGTGGTACGGTCGGCTAGGGAGAAAGAGATGAGAGGCAGCGTCTAGGAGGGCCGTGAAGTGAGTTGGGCTGCTTATATACTATAGGTTTTTTTTTGTTGGGCTAGATGGGTTGATATTTGTTTATGGGCTTCTTTGGTTCCTTGGTTTTTCGGTTAACCGAGGATGAGAACCGAATTGATTGAGTAAAATTTGGTTAGCTGAAAGTAGGGACCAAATTTTTCAGTTTCGGTTTCGGTTATTTTGATTCGGCTTTTGGTTCTCTGTTAATTTTGGCAAGCAGTGCACATCCATCTGTAGTTTAAGCTGGGTTTGGGTCAAGTGAAGCTAGGGGCTTGTTACTCTTGGTGCTTGTCAATACCATGGCAATCTTGGCAATTGGAGGAGTTCTTGGTGATAGTGGGAGTGTTATTTAGAAGCTTTTTGTGCTTGTTTGGAAGCCTGCACATCTAGAGATGCAAGTGTATTTCATTCATGAGGACTTCAGTCTTAGTGTCACAAGAAGGACCTATACACTCTGTTGAGGTGCTCCAACAAGTGCTGGGAAGAGTTCTTGGTGATTGTAGGAGTCTTTACTTTTCCTCATCAAATGAATATTTACCATCTTGCAATGTCCAATAGCTTGCTCATTGTGTAGCTTAATGTTACACCTAGAATGTAGGGTATGACGTCTTGACTAGAATGATAGGCTAATGTGATTTTTGAACTAAAATTATAGGGTTAGGTTCCTACTTATTCTTGTTCAAATTATAATTAGTTCCCATTGCACCCCATCAGCAATGATACTTTGTGTTGGCCTTGGCTTTTTCTGAATATTCTCGGCCCAAGAAAATAACCAGCAGGTATTCATGATTAATGATTACACATTCAGCACATTACATATTTTCTTAGTAAATATAGAATAGTTGATACATGTAGAAGATCAATTTGAAAGACAAATTACAAACACATGTGAACCAGCTTATATACATAGTAAAAAGGATTAGAAGCATCGCTTTATTCCGTCTAACTGTATATGTACGATCTTAAGGTTTGTGAAGGTTCTGCCTACTCAGTGGGGTAGGAAGGCTCCATGGCTAGGCCACACATGCCCCTCTTGTCTGAAATATCCTTCTCCATTCTCAGGTAACCATTCTCCCCCCAAGTCGTGCCCCATGAGTTCTTCATCAGCCAGTACTTGGTGCCATCACTGGTCTGTCCATAACCAATGGCTGCAATCCCATGGTCCAAGTCAGTACCGCATGAGCCGGTCATCACACCACCAGAGTAGAACTGGAATGTCATGTCTCCACCATCCACTGCCACCGACACGGGCTGGTTCGCCACAGCCTTCATCAGGGCAGCCTCATCGTTTGCCGGCACATCCTCAAAGCCCTTGATGGTTCCAGCACTATTTGATCCACTCTTGCACTTGCCATCTGCAGCCGTGTAAGGATAGCTGGACTCCGTGGTTAGGCCGCCGTTCTTGATGATAAACTTGAAAGCATCGTCCATCAAACCACCCTCACAGCCTTGATCCTCACCATGGACATCGCAATCCACCAACTCTTGTTCCGAGAGGGAGGTGAGCTTGCTGGTGCTGATTTTCACGATGCCTTCTGTGGCTGCGACGGCTGAGAACGCCCAGCAGCAGCCTGCAATTGATTGTTATGTTTCAAC
>NW_027096795.1:0-40000 GCF_019320115.1 Miscanthus floridulus | reverse complement strand
GGACGCTTTAAAAAGCATGCATGACATGGGTGCTGTGTCTGGGCGCGGTCACCGTGCTGTCGCTCGGTGTCACCACGCCTGCTACCCGCCGTGGTTGCTGTTGCCATGCCTTGGTGAACTGCCCGTGTGCCTACCACCACACTGGCCATCCCTGCCACTGGCCCTACCCTACTAGCAGCGCCATCGTTGCTGCCTTGGGATGCCACGCACATGCCACACGCACCGCTGCCGGGCCTGCCTCTAGCCACCATCGCCCGCACCTCTATGGCCGGCCATGCCGTTGGTCTTGCGCTATAGCCCATGCCGCATTGCTATCATGGCATGCCACGCATGCACACGCTCACGCACAGCCACGCGGACCCACATAGCCATACCCCACGCTGGCCGCTCTACTACCCCACGCTCGCCTGATGGTGCCATGTCACTGTCGCGTGACCACGCTTGGCTCTGCCGCACGCTGCCTTGCCACGCATGGGAGTGTTGCCTATTCTGCTATCACTTTGGGGTCAACGCTGCGCTGTTACTTCCCCGGGCTAGCGCCGTCCGATGTGGCACAGTGCTGTGCCACCATTGGCTCGTAGGTTGTGACAGTGCGGCCATGCGTCTTGTGCATGCCTCGTTGTTCCCCATCGCACGTGCACGCTTGTACTTGGAGTTGATGGCCAATTCTTCCACGATAGTGCTGAGCCAAACTCCGCCTACTTTCCCTGTTCCTCTACCACTAGGCCTCGCTAAGGCCTACGTGCAGCGTCGGCCAAAGCAGTGAAATTGCATGCGCCCATGGTTGGAGTGGAGACCTAGCTATGCGCCGAACCTTTCCACTGCTGTTGCCGACCGTTGCCGAGCCTCAATTTGATGGTTCTATCGCCATCGGTCACTTTAAGACTCCATGGCTGCGCCCGCCTAATTCCCCTAGCCCAGTCCACCTTCGTCCAATTCATTGGCACTGAACCTTTGCCCTGCTCCACTCAATTCTGTGTGCACCCCAATTTGCCCTACTACTGCCTGCTCATCGCTACCGTTGTAGTCGCGCCATCGCCGTCGTCGTGAGGCTTGCTGGGCGTGCATGGCTAGGTTCGCTCAATTAGTCTCCGGTCAAGCCCTCACAACCGGTAGGTTCGGGGTGAGTCTCTGTTGCCCATACTTGAGCTTGTTCATGATGTCAATACCTTGGCTCATGGGAACACACCCGCCGTCGCAGGGAGAAGGCCGCCGCCATGGAGGGAGCTCAGGACAACGTCCCCATTCGCCGTATCACCTCCCACCATTTCATGTTGACGTCAAGGTGAGCATCGGCTCCTTAGATAGGGCTGTGAGGGTCTGGTGTGGCCGGCGTAGCCGCCCGGTGCCAACGCCGCCGCGTCGGTGCACGCACGGGTGCCAGGGGACGTGGTCGCGGCGAAGAAGGAAAAGAGAAGGGTGGTAGATGCAAACTCCATGACTCAGTGAAATAGTGCTCAAGTGGGTTTTGTGAATAGGGTAGAGAATGGGGGCTCTTTCGTAAAAGAGCCAACCACGCGCGGGCTTTGCCGTGGGCCGCGTAGCATGGGCCGCGTCGCGCGCCGCTGCGTGGACCATGCCAGTTACTGCGCATGCACGTGGGCGGGACGCCGGGGTGGGCCGAGCCGTCGCTCGTGGGCCGCGCTGTGAATTCATTTTTCAATTCTCCAGTGAATTACAAATGTTTATTCAATATAATTTTTAGCTGAACTTTGATAAATTGTAGTAAATCTTGTAGATGTCCAAAATAGTGAAACCAAGTTTGTTAGGTTCATAAAAATGCCATCTATCTATTATTGTAGTTAGATTACAGTTAGCTATGATCATGATGGGGTCATAAATCCAAACTAGAAAGCTTAGTATTATGTAGATTAATATTTGTAGGAATTTTTATGGTAAATTGGTGATAGCTATAGCTATGAAAATTTTATAGTAGGCTCACTGGATTATTGTGTACTTGCTATAAATTTTGTAGCCCTATAGTAGGTTGATAAATAGAGTAGCTATTATCCTTGTTTTATCATATATAGCGTAAATCAACATTTAGAGTAAGAATACCTGTAGTTCCTATGATAATGTATGTCGTGCTTCATACTTATTATTGGTAACAATAGATAACTTAGTACCTTGGTCAGTAGCACTAGCTTAGTAGTTAGATAGATGCATTTTTATTTTAAGAGTTATTGTTGCTATATTACTAAGTATTGCACCATCATTTCATGCATGTAGATCACGAGTTGGTATAGTTCATGCCCGTGGACAAACAGGAGTACGAGGAGGAGATCCTCGTGCAGGAGCAAGCCCCGGAGCCTTTTTGTGCCGACTTTGCTGACCCGTCACCTACCCAAGGCAAGGCTGGTGCATAACCCATATTTTATGATCAATGATATATATATATATATATATATATATATATATATATATATATATATATATATATATATATATATATATATATATATATATGCATTTACATTACATGCATTTTATGGAAACTACATGCATAAATATATCTACCTATGAGTCCTACCAGTATAGGTCGAGTAGTTGCTATGCTAAGGGTATCGGTAGTGTGAGTAACCTGCCGTTACTCACAATAGGTGATAATTATGCTTACTCATGATAAAATGGTGGAAAGGAAAATGGTGATCGAGCAGGGATATGGTTGGGAACTATGGGTGTAAGAGGTTGTGTCCTATGGCCAATAGGGCATAGATTGGTTACACTTTTCCCTATCTATGTTGATTAAGGACCGGTCATTGCATAAGTCTCGAGGCAAGTTACAGATCTATTATCCCAAGCACATACTTGGGTATGGGTACAGGGAAGACTCGTTGCTCTCTTATCGTGGATCTAGCTCTTTTTGGACCGACTGATTGGAGTCTGGGACTCATGAGTGGGGGCTTGGAGTCCAAGTTTGGACGGGGACCAAGACACCGAGAACAGGAGGGTGATGGGTTAGTCCTGCTTGTGCCTAGGGTACAAGCAGGGTGTGTGTTTTTAGGGTACCCAGCTAAGGGCATTGATTCACGAATCACCGGGCAATCTGGTATAGTTTGTTTTTGGGTCTAGCACCGTAGTAAGACTGAAAGATGGAAGGTAATGAAATGGAACTGATTGCTTAACTCTTGCTTCAAAGTAGAACAAGTGCTTACATAGATGGATAGATAATAAATTAATACGGCTATTAATAATATCATAAGTAAGGACTCACTAATAGTATTGCTTTCTGCCAAAAAGGAAGCCAGCAAACCATAAAGCCTATCATATTTCTTGAAGTCGAGAAATTATTCCCACTAGTCGGATAAAGTCCTATGAGTACATTGTGTAGTTAGGGTTTGTTTACCCCTGTTGCAGGTAATGCATGAGAAGTACCATTATATGGAGGATTCTTCTTATGGGCTCAGACGGATCCTCGTTCCTTATCGCTAGAAGTTTATTTTTAAATTTCGCTGTTTATTATTCCACACTCTGACATTTGGTAATGTATTAATTTAATTTTTAAAAACTTCTGATATATGAAATGGACAAGTATTGTAACTCATTCTTTTTATTGGGTCCTTGGAAAAAATGTGGATCTTTTGGGTTCTCCCTTGGGGTGTGCCCGACGGATACCGCCCGCTATAGCTTGCTTTCAGGGTGCTTAGAGTCTGGTGGAAGACGAGCACCTCCGTAAGCGTGTTATTTCGAGCGGTTCTGCCACATATAATGTCCGTGCTAACGCCACGGCTTTATCTTGGAGATGCACATGAAACAACCAAACAATGAACTTTTTCCATAGTTAAACTTTTCCACAATAGTATATTGTCCGTGCTAACACTATGGTGACGTCTAAAAAATTAAATCATAAAACTAAAATAAATCATAAAACAAAAAATAAATTGATGTGCAGCAAGATCACCATCTTTCGATTTTGTTTCCCAGAATGATTAGAATACTTAAAATGTGTACAAGCCACAATGACAAATTTTTTGGTCTAGACAGCATTGCATGCATCTTAATGTCAGCTTTCAGAAAATGGAACCTAATTTCTTTTTATGGGATATATGAAAAGTAGTATTGTAGAATTTAAGCATCACAAATTACCAATGTTCCTACTGAGCTTAAGCTTTGGTGGGTAATCTCAGTTAGATATGTAACTGTTGCTTGCATAATCGTAAAATGGTATAAACTAGATCTCTGGAGTAACTTGATAATTTTGTTCCTTGCTAGCATTTTGGTATGGGTGCATGTGATTATGTGCGGCCTCCGTTAACTTAACAACCCTTTCATAGAGAATGTGTAGTTAAATTATAGTAGAGATACGTTTTATATATTCAACTTGCTTCTAACAATCACCCTGCTTTAACTAATTTCGATGTGCTTGTGTTCTTTGTTTGCGTTCTTGCTGTGAATAAGAATATTTGTGGAACAGGTTGTCAAGTTTGTCTCTCATAACCTTTTGCCTATTTACATTTTTGCAGGGGCCAATGTGTCTGGTGGTAGGGGTTTCTATTTGAAGGACGCCTGGCAGAGTGGAGTGGCAGCGCGCCGCAGAGAAAGCCCTGTCCCAGCCATAAATCATTGTTTATAGAATAATATATAGATTGATGGTTTATAAACTTTAAGACCCGTCTTAGTAGTGTTGTGTGGGCTTGTCTATTTTTCTATGTGCGAAATGACTAATCTCTGCGAGACTGTGAATTCGTGAAATGACTAATCTCTGCGAGACTGTGAATTCGTGTTTCTTTCATTAGTTGATTTATTTTTTGTTTTATGATTTATTTTAGCTTTATGATTTATTTTTTTAGACATCATCATAACGTTAGCACGGGAAATATACTATCATGGAAAGGTTTAACTATGGAAAAAGTTCATTGTTTGGTTGTTTCATGTGCATCTCCAAGATAAAGCCGTGGTGTTAGCATGGGCATTATACTAGTAACCATAGTGAGCAAGACGCTATGTGCGGGAGGATTATCTTCGTGAGGTCTATCCAATTTTCTATAAGAGATGGTTAGTCGTGCAAATCTCGGGATGAGATTTCTTTAATGGGGGAAGGGTTGTAACACCCTAGGTGTTAAGCATGCATTTGGCATTGGCATTGGATGAGCACAAGCATCATTGATCATTTATGAGCATGAGCATCTCAAATTTTATCTCTATGATTGCTTATATCACATGTGTTTGTTACTAAATGCTTTACATATGCTAGGGTTTGCATGTGACCAATGCATAAAATGTTTGTGGGACCCTAGGAGTACCTTTAACATGTTTAGAATGTCATTTACAACAATTTTGGTATTCATGACTTGGACCCAATTGGCCTCTAAGTCATGGTTATAGTGTAAGTTATCATTTTCAAGTTGCATGATTGACCTAAGTTGAACTCTATCATAGATTGTTTGCATTGTAGTGCACCCTTAAGCAAAGTTGTAGTACTTGACTTGAGTAACAACTTTTATTTTTGGGTCAAGACCTAATTCGGTGCATAGCATGCTCAAAAACATTCCACAAGTAGCAATAGAATTACTGTTTTTGACTTTGAAAATTTTCTAAGTCTTGAGCTGGTTTACCATTTCAATGAACCTATGTTTGACGTGCTATAGTTTGTAAACTAGGCCGATCTAGACTGAACTCATTTAATCAAAGTTGTAGATCTCGTGTAGCTTTATAATTCTTGTTAAAGAAGTTTTTGCAAAGGAGGAACGGTTTAGGCGTAATGATCGTGTGAAATTGCTCTATCAGTCGTGTTCATCAGGGCCTTATGCCGTTTCGATGCTGGTGTCAGTGGCTGACCAAGGGTAGGCCAGGAACACCACATGGAGGCCGTACACTGATGTCGGTGGGGCCGGTCAGGCCAATGCGGAGGGATAAGGCGTGCGCCTCTGCTGCTCACTCCATTTCACCCTCGCACCCCACTCTCTCTCGCCCACGAAAGAGCAAAGCGAAGCATCGCACCACCGCACCATCGCTGTCGCTCCACCATGCCTGCTCATCGCCATCATTACACCATTGCCCAATCTAGATCGCCAGCAACTCCGCCATCATCACCTCTTCCATGCTGACCTGCTAGCCCCACTTGCTAAGCCAGGGTAAGGGCACATTTTGCTTCGCCGCCACCGCGCCATCACCGGAGTGCCACCACGTGCTCGGCTCACCATAGCCATGCCATTCCACCGCACCTCCTATCCTCTTCTTCTCTGATCTATAGCCGCTTTGTGGTCCATATGGTTAGGTAGGAACTAGGTTAGACGTTACTGCACGGTCGTGCGAGAACACACCACCGCTCCCACCGTGGCCGGCATGGCCGTGAGCTTGAGCTCATCGTGGCTAGCCATCTCAGGGTCACTCTAGTCCCTACTCTTAGTTGTCTCTGCATGTTCTTGTGACCTAGATCTAGTAGGCTAGACAGAGACTCCTCTCTCATTGCTGGCTAGCTAGAACAGAGAGCCTCGCCACAGCACACCGTGCGCCACCGCTTGGCCATGCACGCGGCCAAGCTTTTCCACTGCATCACCATGGCCTAATCCTCGTCGTAGTGCTAAGCCAAGCCACTAGGATGGAGGAGCTATCCTCACCGGCATGCCACTGCACAACTCCGCCGTGCCGCCATCACCGCCAGCGAGGGTGCTCTAGTGCACCACCGGTACATCAAAGTGTACCACTGGGTGCGGGAGATCACGGGGAACATGTTGGTGTCACTGTCATCACCAGTGAGGTAATGCTGGCTGAAGCACCTCCTCTACTCTGGTATCACTAACACATGGGTCCTACTAACCAATGGGCCCCATCTGTCAGTCTGTGTAATGATTGATTTCTTATTTGTTTTCACAGATTTGAATGCATGTTTCAAAAATTCATATCTAGAGCTAGGAGTGTCCAAATGGGGTGAACAAAATTTGGTTGGATTCATCATGAAGTGTAGTATTTGATAAAAATATGCAATGCACTGTTTTTGGTATTTTTCTAGGAGAATAAAATGGAGCTAATTAAATGCTTTTTAAATGGTTTCTATCTTGAAAAATGCATAACTTGAGCTTGGTATGTGCAAAAATTATGATTCCAATTTTGTTGAGTTTGTATTGACATGCTCTAGCTACGAAAAATACTAAACTTGTAGTAAACTTGATTGGAGTAGGGCCTTTCTATTTATATTTTAATAAATGGTGTTTTCTGAGGAAATTCATAAGGATAAAAATAAGTATAATATTGCCATGCAAATAACTTGATTCCAATTTTCTGTTGTATTGATAAATTCATGATGATAATTACATTTCCTATGAAACTTGTTATTAACAAAGTTGTAGATAACTTACTTATATTACTTGTGTCAAATTTTCATGGTTTAGACTACATGGTGTGGGAGTTATAGCTATTAGAAGTCTGCTGTCAGAATTTGCTTGTCTACTAGATAGATTTGGATGATTGAATTGTTTAACCTAGATAGCTATTAAATCATCTTGTGATGACTAAATGAAAGTTGTAGACAATTTTATGAACTTTCCATAAAGTCCTAGATCATAGCAATTGGTTGAGTAAAACTCCAGTTATGATCTAAACTTGTAGCTGCTATGTTGTGGTCCAGAAATGGACTTAGTGTGGATTCTTAAAAATTATAGAGAAGAGATATGCACCTACTCAGTAGATAAGAATTCAACTTGGTTATCATCTAAGTAACTTGATATAATCATTAGCATAGAATCATTCACGTTCTCATGTCATATCATTCACAATCCTTCTTATGCATCCATGATACTTACTTTATGCATATGCACGCAATAGGTGTAGCGGAAGAAATCATGTTGGTGGAACTTGAAGCCGATCCACAACAGGAGAACTAGGAAGCTCAGCATCAAGAAGCTCTAGGTGAAGGCAAGACTGAAATTGATCATCTCCAAGAGTGTTGTAATACCTCGGGTGTTTAAATATTAAAATCTGACATGTCATCATATGCATTGCAAAGCATTTGGCATCTGGTGAAAACTTTGATGTGTATTTACTAAAACAAGTTTACATTTGTGTAATGAGTGTTGAATTGTATTGTTTGACTCAGGTTCAAAGTTTGTCTAGGTTTTGAATTTTTCGAGAAAACCCCGCTTTTCAACATTTAAATCCTACCCTGAAAATCCATTTCAAAATCTAAGCATATTTTGGGGTTGGGCCCAAAAGCAAAAGTGTAGAGCTTGGCAAGTTAAGCAAAGTTTATCTTTGGAGTTTTTCAAGTTGTTTAGAAAAATTTTGAGTAATTCAAAAAGGCGTAATTCGTTAAATTTCCCGATTCAAATTTAAAAGTTCATTTCAAAATCTAGACTGAATTAGGAGATGGTTATAAAAGAAAAGTTGTAGAACTTTTGATTTTGAACAACTTTTATTTTTGGAGATTTTTGAGTCGTTATAAAAATTTAGGAGTAATTTGTGAATTTTGGCGAATGGCAAACTTGTAATTACTGTGAACAGTGTTCACCGCTTGCGCTACACCGCCGGCGAGCTTCGGCTTGCTTCCAGTCACGCGCGTGGCCGTCTGGGCATCACGTTGGCGTGCTGAAGGCTTTGTCGTGGCTTCCTTGAGCTTCCTGGCCATCCTTTTTAGCCTGAACCGTCGTCGTCGTTGCTCTTCTCCCTTGCTCTGTTTCCGCCATCGCCGGTGACCTTGCTGCGCTCACGGAATTTGTCCTCACCATCGCGCCTCATGCCAATTGCGTCTGCCATTCTCTCCGCCCCGCACTCTCACTCATTCCTGGCCTATTTGCTTCACCTCTAGCAGTCCAGTGTCACCGCACGCCGTTTTCTTCCTCAAAGCCGGCCGAAGCACCGCCACCACCGACCTCTCCGTGGCCAGAGCCCGTCGGTGAGCCGTTGCCCTTGATTGGTGTACCTTTGGCTTTGTCTCGATGCCGTAGTGCTAATTTCATTATTGTTTGGCCGTTTTGTCCACTTCAGTCGTCGGCACACCATCACCGACGACCCTTGCGCCACCGTGATCACCGTGGACATCGACCCGCGTCACCGTTGCTTCTCCGACCTTGTTATCTGCTCAGTTGTGTTCAGGGTAAGCTGCTGGTGCTTCCTCGACCTTTAGTTTAACCGCTACCGGCCTATAGTCGCCGGCGTAGTACCGCCGAGGCGCCGTGTCCGCCATGGTCAACGTTGAGCTAGAATTAAGTCGTAATCGGTACATCTAAGTACGTCTATAGGTGCGCCTAGTAGTGTAGAACATGTTGGTGCTATCGTCATCGCCGGTGATCTCACCATCGGCGAGGAATCACTGGTCAGAGCCATCGCTGCCGTGGTCAACGTCGGAGGTTAGGGATGACAGGTGGGGTCAGGTTGTCAGTGACTCAGCGTTCATATGAATTTTTCTATTTTTAGATTTAAATGAATAGTGTCTATTTTTGTTATTTTTGTGTAGATTTATTTAGAGCTCCAAAAATTATGAAAATTTTTGTGTGACTTCTCTGTGATGTATAGTATTTAAGAAAAATATGAAATAATGTTTTCAGTACTTTTTGAATGTGATAAAAATTGCTCATTTTATTAATAAATGGATTTCCATGATTTTTCTAGGCTTATTTATTTATCCAAAAATTATGAAATTTGTTTTGCCACTTAGTTAACATGTAATGAACATGTACTAAAATTTTGAGTTCAATTAGAATAAGTTGATTTATTTCATAATTTTGAATTAAATAATTAATTCATAAAAGCAAATAGTAACCTTTAATGATTTAGGTTTTGTTTGCAATTTTGGATTGAGTGATGACCTTGGGTCATTTGTTAATAATGATCCTTACCAGTTGATGTATGTGTTACGAAAAAGATTTAGTTTGTTTGACTTGCAACTGTACCGCGAAGGAAAGTTGTATTCAAATTCTTAATTTTGTATCCATCATCGAGCATCATGTTTCGTATTTCGCATCATGTTAAACATGGCATTGTTATTACGTGTAGTGAACGAAGGTGAACACGTGGTAGTTAATCAAGTGATTGAGGAAGTTAATCCATCTATTGAGGTCGGATCGAATCCTTGTGTAACGTCGTAGGAACCGGACTTTTCCATCAACGAAGGCAAGCCCTAGATGCATACAACCCTACCTTGTATTTTATAAATTAATTTTGCTTTTGCTTTCTATTACTGCATTAAGTGATTAGGAGTTAAGTAAAAGCCTAATTGGTGCATTACCACCCTTGTTATTCCATATTTACCATATTACCAGTTTTAAACTCGTATATGCCTAGTTTTGCTTAGCTATGCGTAGAACGATGAAAGTCGGATGACTACCTGTTACCTGCAAGTTTTAAATGGAACATTGGTTAACTATGTTAGTATGTGATATGGGAATGTGGAGTAATAAATCTAGACCGGGCGGACTCGGTGTGTGTGAGCCACAAGACATGGAGGTCTTGTGAGCGGGTTCTTTCCGCCTGTGTTGAGTAAGGCATGTCCGTTGTTGAATTGCATGAGGTGAGAATTTGTAGTACTAACCACATACTCCAGTAAGCCTGAACTTGGCAATTCTATTACGAGAATGGCTACTCGCGCACTGGGAGTGGAGAGATGGCGGGAATAGCGTGTACCCATGTGGCCATGGGCTGGAATGGTGGAGTACTGTGTTCTCAGGTGGCGCGGACACGTTCTTGTTTTAGAGGATCTGAGGGTAGGTTGGTATATGTAGGTCGAGGACCTGCATATGTCGTGTGGTCTGGAATCCCCAGCTGGGTTTAATCGGTTTGAATCGTCGTTGCTCCTCGGTTATGGAGACTCAACTCACTGTTCATCATCGTAGTATTAATAACTGGAACTTGAATAAGGCTTGTGAAAGTGTTGGATATGAAGTTTCATGATATCAGTGCGGATCATGTCAGTTTTGTATATAATTCTTAAAGAAGACTTCTATATAAAGAATTTTATTAAAAGAGCTTTTACGCAAAAGAACTTTGATCATTGTTATAGCTATACCTTGAATCCCTAAGCCTGCATTCCTAAGTTATCAGTTAATATTTCGGTTAAGTCTTGTTGAGTACTTTTGTACTCAGGGTTCGTTGACCCTTGTTGCAGGTGAGCCTCATGAGCAGATTTGTTTTGGATCGTGCTGCATGACTATCGTTCGTTCTGACGATGAGAAGTAAATGTGTGATCCTTGGGCAGGATGTTTATTTTGTGTGTTATGTATATATTAATTATGCCACTCCACTACTACTATGGTTTGTAATAATTATCGAACTTAGTTTGTAAGGTTTGAAACAACTAGTTTGTAAACTATGTTACCATAAGACTTTCGCTGTTTTTACTCTGGTTTTGATATTTGAATAAATGTTGTAATACTGCAATGACTCTGTAACGTGATCCTGCTCGGAAATCGTGGATGATTCGGGGTTCCCCGAGGACACCCGATAGTCTTTTTAAGTTCATGGAAACATATGCATAGATGTCAAAGGTCATCGGACAGTGACAGGTGCATGTGGGCCCTATAACTTAGGAGGTTCTGCCACAAGTGCCCTAACCACTAGCTGACCATGTTTGTGAAAGGCAAGCCCCGGAGCATTCTAACATCCTATGTGTTCTAATACCAACTTGAGTCCTTTTTATGTTAATGCATTAAGTAATAGGAGTTTATTGGCACCACTTGTTGCATATACTTTTCTTGTCCAGAAATATCTATCTTGAATCCTATGTAGGTCTAGGATCGACCTTTATGCTTAGCCATGCTTAGACCGGTACAAGTTGGGTGATATCCTATCACCTTCGAGCTATAGGTGGTGACTTGATCATGGTTGGCTATATTATGCTATCGTGGAATATAACCTGGTGATGTTGAACAAGTGGAGACAGGATGGAATTTTATAGGTTAGGTGTGGCGACTTATAGTGATTCCGTCTATGTCGTTTAAGGACCGACCGTTGGAGGCCCTTCTTGTCATGTTGAATGCATGCCTCTCACATAGTTGGCCGGATAAGTCATTCCAATCGCGAAGCCAAGTAGCTCAACTTAGGCCGGGGACATGAGCAGTTAAAGTATGCACCTTGGAGCCAATAAGGATGTGCGGAGAGCCAATGGCATGAGTCCAAGGGCCGATTCGAGTCCTGAGCTTCCTAGCAGATTTGTAGTATCTTTGAGGGTACGGCGCTGGTCTTACCCGTGATTTGGACCTGAGTTCTACCAAAGGTGACCCGATGCGACCCTAACGGGGGGAGTATGGGTGTGTTAGGAATAATTCCTCAGCTGGGTAGAAATCAATTCGAATCGCCATCTCTCCTGAATAGTGAAAACTTGACATGAGCCCCCTTCATCGTAGTAATTGATGAAAGTAATGGTTATGTGGATTAGGGAAATGCTCAACTTGATATGGTTACTATTGTGATGATTTAATGGTACACAACATGTTTGGCATAGGATAGATGCTAATCTAGAATGGGACAGGAATAATAAACTTGTTATTTCAAAGTTAAAAGATACTAGATAAATATTGGCTTGTAGGCAAAAGATGTCAACCAGCTCCACTTATAAGCCTTGCATGATCCTTTGTGTCTCTTATTTTTGGTTTATGACAGATAAGTCTAGCTGAGTACCTCCTCATACTCAGGGTTTATTTCCCTATTGTTGCAGATAACATGATGTATCATGGTTACTGTAAGCACTGCTTTGCTCCTGCAGTGGATGAGGAATAAGACCATGGGCATGGTAATTCTATATATCATCTCACCCTTGTGCTTTTGGTTGGAGATGGCTGTGAAAACTGGCTATGTATCTAAACTATTGTTGATGTTGTTCAGAACTATGTTGCTTCCGCTATTGTTAAACTGATGTTGTAATAACTGTGTTGGAACTCCAATGTATGACAAACTAATTGTGAACTTTGTTATAACATGTGACTTGTATATTGAATCATGTACGATCTTGGCTTTCATGTTGGTTGATTCGAGATCCTTCGTGATACTCGACAGACTACCAGATTTATATGGGCTCAAGTGTGATTGCTTGACAGCCTCGGTGGGTGCTATTGTACTTATGCTCTTATAAATTGGATGGTTTTGTTACACATACTCTTTTAGGTTGTCCTGTCCTTCAATGTCTCCCTCATCTCGATCAACTGAAAAAATGCACTTCCTCCTATGCTTACCATTGGCAATTAATTGGAAATACCGTGTATTATTATCTCCTGGAAGAACATCCTTCACCTTATCCCTTTGGAAATATTTTATTTCCTCCTCTCGAAGTACTTGAGCTAACTGATCTCGAGCAAGAGCAAGATAGTCTCGCTCTGCTTCAGACAGATCACAAATCTCAGCCGTTAGCACTACCACATAGTACATTTTGGCAGGTGGTCAAAATTCATTTGCACAGGCGGGCAACCAGTCCGCCTCGAGACTAAGGTCTGCGTTAATGCGTATTAACGAAGGCAGTGCATTGCCCGTCTGGGTAAATCAAATTAAAAAAAAAAGAAAAGTAGGCGAGACCAAACGCGAGCCCATCCAGGGCCTAGTGTCAAGCTCATCCGCTGCCGCCCTCGCCGTGCCCGCACCGTCGCTGGGGCATGCCCCCACTGCCTTGGCTCGTCATGTGTAAACCAAGATAGCTCAAATTTGAATTGTATTCCACTCCCTGTGAAAGATGGTGTTCCTGTATCTAGTAATAAAGGTGTGTGATCTGACACACCTCTATCAACACCTTGTTCGCTTGGCTTATAAACCGTACTTTTTCAGCCAACGAATATTATTTTTCTCTCACAATAAATCAGCCAACAGTACTTTCAGTCATGGTTTATTAGCCAAGCGAACAGGGCACAAGTGCTTGCACGGTTACCGAAGGTTATTTAAGTTCACATTTGGGTGTCATTAAAACTCGATCCAGCTTCTCATAGGTTGGAATAGGTAGGGAGTTTGCCCAGGTAAATTGTCGACCAGAGTCTATCTCCCTAAGATCAAAACTATCGATAACAACATTGAACAGGAAGGGCCACCGATCGTTAAACCAATTATTTGTTCTTTTTGCTACTTTTGGGCATTATGTTAAAATCTCCACCAATTAGGGTAGGAAGTGGATTTTCTTGACAGGCCCTCATAGGCTCAGATAAGAAGGCATACTTGAAGTCATCTTGAGCTAGACCATAAACAGCCATGAGAATCCATTTACAACTTTCTTGCAGTGATGAAATTATAAATAAAATTCCCCTTCCACAATAAATGAAAGATCTAAGATCCCTGCAATAATTCCTAGTAATATTCCCCCTGACCTACCACGTGGGGCAAGACAATATCAAACAAAATCAGCACCCCCTTGATAGGCGAGCCTGAATCATCTTTGACAAGTCTTTCTTGACTAAAATTCTAGCTTTGCCCCTACGTTTAAGCATACACCATGGTGCTCATGATGGACGGTATAGTTTGGTTTGAGATCTAGGAGGAACCAAGAGTGCTAAC
Source organism: Miscanthus floridulus (assembly GCF_019320115.1). Classification (NCBI taxonomy): domain Eukaryota; kingdom Viridiplantae; phylum Streptophyta; class Magnoliopsida; order Poales; family Poaceae; genus Miscanthus; species Miscanthus floridulus. Next base: position 25,600 of record NW_027096795.1, on the reverse strand, counting down.
CTCAATAGAATATGAGAAGTTTTACAATGCTTGTGAGGAACCACAGGTTCCTCTCTATGAAAATTTTCTCAACCATTGATTATAAAACAAACTAACTAAATTGTAATTAAGGTTAGTGTAGTAATTGCAACTCAACAGTCTCCACGATGGACTACTTCGATTACTTCCTGGTGTAGCGTTGTTATGGGATTGCAGCGCAAACTTACTTCCTGCATCTCATCTGATTCAACTACTTCAAGCAGGTCACCATGAGTAATCATAACGCCTCTGGTACCGTCGGCATTTGACCTGCTACTGAGTATAATCTGATTTCTTCTTTGTTAATGGTTTTCGTCCATGCAATGAACATGTTGAATTGTCCTGTTAGCAATTTAGCATGTTAAACACCAACACTGGATCACACAGTGCATGCTTATCATGTTTATTTATGTAAATTTCTAGATTAAAATATGTCGAGAATTGACTAGAATTCCAACATCTAGAAGGGACATTAAGTATTCTGTGGATACAGATAAACCCAAACCCTTTGAACCAACGGACGTGAGGAAAAATCTGCATGCCACGCCTCATCCTTATGTGCCGACATACGAGCGTGCTCGGGTGCCTTCTACCCATCGCTCAGTTTCCATTTTACTAAGAAGCATTTTGATCCGGTTGATGGCTTATGTCGCATCCACACACTGAGAAGTGAGGGGGCCACCGCGCGTGCAGTGTGCTGTCCAATGCAGATGCCCACTAGCCGGTTTTGCAGCTAATCAAGTGAACACTCACTAGCCAAAGTGGAGACAACACTACTAGAGTGCTGTCGCACGATGCAATCAGTTAGTGCCAGGTGGTCGCTCCATTTAGCCAAGAGCGGTCATGAATTAAACGTAGTCCCTAACCCTCATCAGTGTCACCAGCACTATATAAGCACCACCAGCCTTATAGGAGAGGGCAACAGCAGACTGATTTACACTAGTGGAGTAGATCAGCTTAGTAGCGCAACCAATGAGGCCGCTCCTTGTGCTTGCTCTGCTTTTTGTGATTGCCGGTGCGGCGCATGGCGCGGGGGAGTGCGGGAGAGCCTCCGCTGACAGGGTGGCGCTAAGGCTGGCGCCATGCATCTCGGCCGCCGACAACCCGCAGTCGACGCCGACGAGCAGCTGCTGCTCGGCCGTGCACGCCATCGGGCAGAGCCCCAGCTGCCTCTGCGCCGTCATGCTGTCCGGCACCGCCAGGGCTGCCGGGATCAAGCCGGAGGTCGCCATTACCATCCCCAAGCGCTGCAACATGGCCGATCGCCCCGTCGGCTACAAGTGCGGAGGTACGTCTACATGCATATTTCAAAGAATATATCCAATTATCCATGTATGTAAAGGCGTGGATCCTACAAAACTGTGAACAATATACATTTGTGCAGTTCTCTCACTCACCTGAATCTGTTTGGTTTTCACAGATTACACGCTGCCCTGACGACATCGTCATCGAAACCGTGGGCGAGGGATTAACAAGGTGATGAATGCCATGCAAGGCGTTGTGTTGGAAAAATCGAATCCGCAAGAATAAATAAGTACGTGGACGACGGGCTCTTGCTGTATCACTGGACTTTGCTTGTGTTGTATGTCGAAAATAATAAATATGTTCCGTTTCTCTAATATATATATATATATAATCTGTAATGCTTGTTAAGCTCATTGCACTATACCATGACAGTACAAAGGGCAGATTTGGTATCACCAAAGATCCTCCCATCGGCACACTATCTGACGGGACAGACATTACAGGCAGCATAAATTTAGACATCAAAGAGATTTATCGGTCGATTCAACATTCACCATTTTTGCTGCGATAATAATGATTAATGAACAGGGCCAGCCATTTTTGCTTTTGCACGGAGATGAACTATCAAGTCGACCGTAATATCAAAAGGTGACGTAAAGAAACCGGTCTCAAGAAAGGTCAACAAAGTTTCAGCTATTTCAGCCTCTAGTTTATTTTTCCGTATCACACTACAATAGTACAGGTTAATTTGAGGCGGGCAAAAAGAGTTTCGAGGTGCATACGCGGAGACACCTGTCACATAGCATCTGTATAGATCCAGATTTATACATGTGGCCAACGCTCATCTGTAAAATTGAAATTTGGAAAAGAGAGAGAGAGTTTTGGACCAGGATTAGAGTAGTTTAATATATTAGGGACCCAAATATGTCATTCCATATTTTGAGATTTGGGGGAAAATATCGTGATAGTTTAGTGACCGTCCGTGTAATTATAAGCTACGGATCTATATGTTTGTTTCACATTGAAGCACCACATCAGCCAATGACTTGTGATGTGGCTATTTTGGACCGTGATCGGGGGCACCTAAATAGTATAGCGACTTTTCTTAAGGGTCAGCAGGGGAGGCCCCTACTTAAATATGAGAAAGGGAATATTTACAATTTACAAGGCTTGTAAAGCCCAAATAGGGGGGGGGGGGGGGCAGCTGTTTGGCCTTTAGATATGTAATTTCACAGTTCAAGAACCTGGTTGATGACGTAATAGAGTTTACGGATCACTAGTGTAATTTACTCTCTATATTATATGGCTAAAAATTTTGAATTCAACAAGGAGAGGTGCTACATTAGCAGGTAGTCAATCAATTATAGAGGGTCATTATGGACATTTTATATTTTTCTATTCTACTAGAAAACTAGAAGAAGCTATTTTACCAAATGCTTTTCTAAAAAGATTTAGTTCTACCGGAGAAACTGCTTGTGAGCCATTTTGAATGAGCCTTCAGTGCAGACCAAAATTGGCTATGATCTCCTTGGTTTTAATATTCTTTTACAATAAATAGTTATCAATATGCTTTTATATATATATATATATATATATATATATATATAGTATATTCAGTAGCCAGCTACAAAATAAGTTATTCTGTAGCCACCTCCGTTTACAATAATTTTATATACTAATTTACGATAATGTCAATACATATTTACGATAGTTGGGTTACTATAACACATGAGGATATTTACCATAACGTTATAGTAAACCACTTAGTAAGAAGTTACTATAATTTTGTAAATTAACATAGCAATTATCGTAACTCAAAATGACTACAGAATAAATTATTTTATAGCCAGCTATATGGTAGTAGTTATATATATATATATATATATATATATATATATATATATATATATATATATATATATATATTATTGGGAGCATAGGCTCCAATAGTTATTCAAAGTCCTGGCCCGAACTCAGCTGACGCGGTTCCACCAAACCAGCTTGCCACCAGGCGCCCCCTCCCTTTTCTTGGCTGAGCGCGCGCGCGTGGTCCCGGCGCTGGCGTTGTCGCCTCCGCGCGGCAGGAGGATGCCCCCCCCCCCCCCCCCCCCCCCCCCCCCCCAATAAAATGAAAAGAGCAGATGAACGCTGTTTAGTTGAAAAAAGCATCCCCCCCGCCGCGTCGCGCTCCCGCCTCCTTCGCGTCAGCTGGCAGGGCGCTGTCGGCCCCTGCGCTCGTTCGTGTGGTCCGCGCGGTCCCCGCTCGTTGACCGCTCTCGGTTGCTGGGTACGAATAGCAGGACGCATAAATCTAATTTATAACCTGCGTAGAAACATGAGGTTGGCTGACGTTGCATAGAAGACAGCGATAAATCTTCAACGAAACATCAAATTCAAAACGGTTTTCACCATTAGACTCGTGACATTTTTATACGCGATTCAAGATCCATTTTGAATTTTTTTTGAAGTTTCAAAAATTCATGAATTTACGCTTTAAGATAAAAAAATTTATGCATGAATTCAAAAACGTTTTTGGTGGGGTTCTATGCATTGTGCCATGGTTATTTAAACATCCCTCATAGGGAAGATGGGTTTGGGTGGGGCCGACACGGTTTTTGAAACAATAATTTCCCCTAGAGGGGAGGATTTTGGTGGGGTTCTATGCGTTGTTCCATGGTTATTTTAACATCCCTAGGGGGAAGGGAGGTTTGTGTGGGGCCAGCACGGTTTTTAAAACAATAATTCCCCCCTCCCCAGAGAGGAGGGTTTTGATGGGGGTTCTATGCGTTGTTCCATGGTTATTTAAACATCCCCCAGACGGAAGAGGGGTTTGGGTGGGGCCGACACAGTTTTCGAAATAATAATCCCCCCGAGGGGAGGGTTTTGGTGGGGTTCTATGCGTTGTTCCACGGTTATTGAAACAATCCCCAGAGGGAGGGGGGTTTGGGTGGGGCCGGCATGATTTTTCAAACAATAATCCCCCAGAGGGGTGGGTTTTAGTGGGGTTCTATGCATTGTTCCATAGTTATTTAAACATCCCCAGAGAGAAGGGGGTTTGGGTGGGGTGGCATGGTTTTCAAAACAATAATCACCCAGAGGAGTGGGTTTTGGTGGGGGTTCTATGCGTTGTTCCTTGGTTATTTAAACATCCCCCATAGAGAAGGGGGGGTTGGGTGGGGCGGCATGGTTTTCGAAACAATAATCCCCCAGAGGGGTGGGTTTTGGTGGGGCTTCTATGTGTTGTTCCATGGTTATTTAAACATCCCCTAGAGGGAAGGGGGTTTAGGTGGGGCGGCATGGCTTTCGAAGCAATAATCCCCCCAAGAGGAGGGTTTTGGTGGGGTTCTATGCGTTGTTCCATGATTATTTAAACATCCCCCCAGAGGAAAGGGGATTTGAGTGGGACCAGCACGGTTTTCAAAACAATAATCCCTCCCCCTAGAGGGGAGGGTTTTGGTGGGGGTTCTATGCTTGTTCTATGGTTATTTAAACATCAACCCCAGAGGGAAGGGGGTTTGGGTGGGCTGTGGGGGTATGACCCCCGGTACCCGCAAGGCTCCACATGGGCCGAGCCGCTAGGGGAGGTCCAGCCCACAAGACTATGTACGAGTCGCGCCACTGGTCGAGGCCCAGCTCGCAAGACAACGCCACGCGAAGTATGTCGTAGGACGACGTGCTTCACAAGGCAACGTGAAGATCCTCGGTGATCTACGAAATCTGCTTAGATATGATAGATATTGTACGATCTGTAACTTCCTATCTTGTAAACCGATCAGGATGAAAATAACCGATCTATAACCCTACCCCCAAGCTATATAAGGTGGGTAGGGACCCCTCTCTTTTTTCATCTAGTCATATGCAATACAATCCACAAAGACATAGGACGTAGGGTATTATGTCGAGCTGATGGCCTAAACCTATCTAAATCGCTGTCTCTTGCATTCTGTGTCACCATCTAGTTCTCTCACGCGCAACTCCACCAATCCATCTACTACCGTGGACTTCTAGCAGGAATCCTACACCACCTGCATGGATAAGCTTATGAGAGCCGAAGCTACACAGCATAAGCTAAAGAAGCATGTGCGCAAGCATAAGAAGGCAGCAAGTGAGGCTCGATGGGAAACTGATCAAGCCTATGTAGCTTTGGGAAATCTCTAGACCCAAATGGAGCAAGTTGATCAGTAGAGAGATGTCGCCCAAGAGGCAAGACCAGATGATTAGGCAGTGTTAGCAGGACCGCGGGAGCAGCTGGAGGTCGCCTGTGCCGAGGCGTTCACAGCTACGCGTCAGTGGATCCTAGCAAACAACCATGTAGCTATGGCAGAAGTAGAACGAGACAGGACCCAAGCCTTGAACGTACAGCAGGATCATGTCGAGAGGGACTTACGCCAGCAGCTTGCACAGACCCAGAACATGGTGGTTGATCTTTAGCATGAGATGCATTTCCTGAACAACCAACTGCACCTGATCCTTGATGAGGAAGAAGAAGATCCAGAGATGTTGGTCGAGGATGACGGTTGGGAGGAAGAAGAAGTGGAGCTAGAGGATGAGGACGATCCTATTTCCGACCTCGACAGCGAGCACGCTGAAGATTAGAATCGCCTAGTGACTAGTTAAAGCGCTAGATGTATCTCTGTTATTCATGTAATGGACTTGTAGCTTGAAGTTAGGTATTCGTCAACTGACTTCCATGTAATATTGGCACCTTGCATGTTGTTTCACTATGGGTTGAACTTTAATGAAATTCCAATTTCATTTTACTGGTGGATTATGACATGCATGTTAGCGCGCTGCGAGCACGATAAGTGATCTAATTGGTGATGTTATGCTGCGAGAATGAATTATTATGCCTCTGTTTTATTGTATGAATTTAAGATTCTCTCCAGTAATTTTAGTTTGGCATGATTATACAATTCATCTGCAATCTCCTAACATCATCCAATAATCCCTTATTGTTGCAACTTTGAAGATGACTCGCACTCACGCTGGAGCAGGCACCAGCCAAGGTGGCAACGATGGTGACTTACCACCACCACCATCACCGTCTGCGGATGAATTTTTCGCGCAGCTACTGAACCTTATCTATATATGTTATTTGACTTATAAAACCAGGCATTTTATCTCCTCACCTATCAAAAAACATTTAATGTAGCACTAGCTTTCACTCCCTTCGTCGCATAAAGACTTTCATTCTTATTTCCCGACAAATCAAATATTTTTAATTTTGACTAATAAATATATATAAGAATATATTAATATTAACGGTGCATAATGGTATCACTAGATAGACTGTTGAATATATTTTTATAATAAACTTATTTGGAGGTATAAATGTTGCTAACGTCCTCTATAAACTTAGTCAAACTTATGAAAGTTTGACTTGCACAAACCCTATAACGACGCTTTTATTTTGGGACCAAGGGAGTACATGACTTCAGTGGATGGTTTTGCCTTACTGGGACCCACATGTTATGTGTTCGCTTATATCAAAATAATTGGTGACTTTTTCATATGAAATCAAATGAAGACAAACTTTATATCGAACTTATAGAGTTTGGCGAGATCTACAAGTTTATAGTTGGCAACTATTCCCTCTATTCGAAATTATAAGACCTTTTGGATTTTTTTAGATACATAGCTTTAGCGTACTTAGATATACACTATGTCAAGCAATATATCTAGAAAAGTCAAAAGGTCTTATCATTTGAAATGGAGGGGATATTTTATTTGAGATCATTTAGAGGCCCAAGTATTCATTTCAATTTATTAGATTCTGAGTTTAATTTTTTTGAATTTTTCAAATGATTTCACATTGTCTATACCAAAGTTGTAGCTCATAATGTGATCCATAAATTTGTAGTTCACAACATTATTATTTGAGATAGTTTAGAAGCTCAAATATTTGTTTTAATTTAACATATTTTATTCTTTCTTAAATCTTCAACTGACTCCAGATGTTGACATTGTCTGTACCAAAGCTGTAGCCCACAATACAATCTATGAATTTAAAGTTGACAACTTTTTTATTTAATATAGATTATATGCTCAAATATTTGTTTTAAGTTCTAGGAGAGATCAATGTTGTTGGCAAATTACAGTTCCTCAGACGCCTGTAACCTCCCAATTACCTATATTTGTGTTTTTTTTTACAAAATTTAAATTCTAGAATTGTAGTTTTTTTTTGGAAGGAGTACATATTTTGCAATTGATTGATAGCTAACGGCATATACCCTTTCTGTGCACTAGGGTGAAGAGGTGTGGTGCCAGGTTTCTCGGGCACTCCCCTCGAGCGAACTATCATGCCCCGTGTTTTTTTCCTGCCAATTGTGATCACCGTAGAGGTATTAAAGAGTAATATGTCCATGGAATCGCAAGGGGTACCGGAGCTGTGGGACTTCGCCTGGCCTCCTACCCTTCCTAGGAGCCTAGGAGCTAGGACGGAGGAGGCCGAGTGATGCAGGATGAATTAATGGTTATTTATTCTAAAATTTATTGCATCATTCCGGCTGTCTGTTACTCGGCCCTCGCGTTCATGTTTCTGTGGGGAACCCACTTTGCCACCCACCATACGGGTGGGTGTGGCAAAATTACAAGTTGCTCTTGCCTGGCAAGGCGTCACATCATAGGTGCTCAGGGGCACAACAGACATTTCTCATGCCCGCTCCAACCATTCCTTCGTGACGACATTGCTGACGTCATCTCCGGGACCACCGTCTTCCATTATTCTCTTACGGTGTGTTTGGTTGGGAGGACGATGTGGGACGGGATGGGATGGACCCGAGATCAGCGCTGTTTGGTTGGGAGGCGGAGTGGAGCAAGGATGTCCCCAACGCGAATATTCGCGTGAGATGCACGGCGACCCCGTCCCCCAAAATTTCACAGGCGGGTCCGTCCCAGACTCCCAGGTGGGACGAGCGGCTCGTGGAGGTGCCGAACGCGGACAGGTCGCGGAGAGGAGCTGCGCCGGACGCGACGCGGAGGAGAACAGGAGCCATGACGGATGCGGAGGAGAAGAGGAGTGGGGGGGGGGGGGGGCTTCGGCCGGCGAGCGCGCGGGGGAGCTCTGGCCGGCGAGTGCGCCCGGGAGATCCAGCCGGCTGCCATCGCGCGGGCAAGCGCGCAGCCGAGATCCGGCCCGCTGCCGCCGCGGGTGACCTTCGGCTGCTGGCGTGCGGATGAGGGCGCGAGCGAGCAGCGGCCCCGCCGCCGCCGTGCGGGTGATGGCCAGCTCCGCCCCGCCGACGCCGCGCTGCGAGCTTGGGACTCCGAGGAAGACAATGCATGCGTGTGTAGGAAAAAGGAAGGGAAAGGAGGAAGGAAAAAATAAATAAGACGCTGATGGAGGGGTCCCACATGTCGTGTGTACGAAGAAGAAAGGATAAGGCAGAAGAAAAAAGAAAAAAAAAGAAAAGGGAATAGAAAAAAAAATTAATGGATGTGGGCCGTATATGTCAATAGCTCATCCCACTTTTGAAGTCGTAGAATCAAATAGAAAACGGGTTGGTCCCGTCCTTTCTCAACCAAATAGAAAATAAACTCGTTCCGTCCCACAAACCAGAGTCATAACCATCCCATCCCACCTTGTTTCTCAACGAAACGCTACCTTAATAGTCCGGAGTAGACCTGGCGTGGGTTGCCCTCCGCCCAGGAGATCCGGCGGGCGTCGTTTGTCCTGCAAGATAATAAGTACCTCCGTTGGGGGTGTCAGCGGGACGCCCCTTGCCAGGAACGTCGCGACGACGAAGGTCAGCGCTATGACGAGGGTCGCCCTCGAGCTCGGTCGAGTGGTGACTTGATGCTTATTTTCCTCCGAGTGCTAGACAATAGAGCGTCGAAGGGTCTGGTCCTTGGTCAGAGACAGAGCGGGGTGGTGCCTCAAGGCCGTCCCCCCAACAGGAGCTCACACATGGTCTAGAGGTTTCCGTCCACTTGTACCACAACCATCTCAAGCGGAGTGCCCTGTCAAACTTGTCGAGGTTGGTGATTCCGAGGCCGCCAAGGTCTTTTGGTCGCATAGCTATAGGCCAATTCACCAAGCACTGCCCCCCATTAGCATTTTCGTCAACCTTCCAAAGGAATGATCACCTAAGTTTTTGTCAATCTATTTACGTACCCAAAACTTCTAGTAGGAACACTGTTAGGTGGTAAGTTGGCATGGAGGATAGGACTGAGGTCACAAGGGTGTGTCTGTCGACCTTGTTAAGGAACTTGATTTTCCATCCTACGAGCCAGCGACCAATCCTTTCGACAAGAGGCTGGACAAGTATGCATTGTAGCACTCAAGTACGTAGTTGGAGGCCTAGGTAGTGGCATAGGAAGCTCCCACCGTTGAATAGATGCAAGACATGATTAAGGCCCACCTCCTCACAAACAGATTGGGTGAATTGAGCTCTTTTCAAAATTTGTTACCAATCCAGTAATCTGGCCAAAAGTATCTAGTATGTCCTTCACCGCCTGAATCTCTTCCCTGCTTGGGTTCAAGAATATCGCTGCATCATCGGTGTAAAGCAACGTCCTCAGCTTGGTCGAGGCCAGGGGTAGGGGCGTGCGTACCCCATGTTGGGTAGCAAGCTCGAGATTTTCTTGAGCGGGTCAATGGACAGGATAAATAACATAGGGGATAAGGGTCGAGATGGCGGACTAAAGGAGATGAATAGTTATTTTGGTTCACCTCTTTTTTCATTGCCATATTGCAAAATTCTTGTGGAATGCTCTGTTCATCAGTTTTAATATTCAACCAGCATATGATACTGACCACTTGTTTGGTTCTTGCTTAAAGGGTTTTGCTCGAGAATTTAGAAACCAAGTATTAGTGGGAGTAACAATGATGTGCTGGGAGTTATAGTTCAGTAGAAATGACGTTGCGTTCAACTGAGCAAATACTAATTTTTTCTTGCAGGTAATTTTCAAGTGGCGTACTGGATTAGATTTTGGTCTCAATTGTCTAAAGAGAAGGAGAGAGTGAAGCTGAAGGAAGGGTGTACGCGATTGGAAATTATGGTGATCGAAGTTTTAAGAAGATGGGTTGGAGCCACCAAAGAAGGATAGAGAAATTAGTTCTCCTTGTCTTTTGTTGCGGATCATTGATTGATCGTTTGAACCTGATTGTGTTCTGTTTAGCGGTGTTTGGTCTAAATGCCTTTGGGTTGTACTGAATGTCTATACTCATTCATGCATGGATGGGGAGGCCGAAGTACTTTTTTATTCCTGAATCTTAAAAATGTAATCTTGTACAAGAATCAGACAACTCTACTACAACAAACTGACACAACAGATTCTTATCAATTCTTTTTGAGGAAAGATTGTTACTCAAATTGAAATATACAGATATCAAGCATTTTAGCTTATTTCCCAGATTTATTTATCCAAGAACAAAAGGATTTCTATTTTGTGATGTTGAAACGGATAGATGTTTTGTCTTATTTGCCCCGCTAAACAATTTATGCTGCAGACAGGAAGGGCACCAAAAGTCCAAAACAAAATGGTAACATTAGCAGAAACAGAGCAGCCACCACTGGTGATGTGCCAGTAGTTGCCCCGCTAAACAATTTATGCTGCAGACAGGAAGGGCACCAAAAGTCCAAAACAAAATGGTAACATTAGCAGAAACAGAGCAGCCACCACTGGTGATGTGCCAGTAGTTGTAGTATAGCTATTAAACTTGGCATGAACAGGTGAGAATTCCTCATGTCACTTTCATTTCTTCCCACACTACCAACGTCCATGATGGCCAATCTCCGTAATTGCTAATCCATGGCTGTGTCCAATAACAACCCTATAATCTCACACCAAAAGGAAAACAGGAAAAGATCAGAACCTTATGAGAAATTAAGTGGATAGAGTTTTACTTTTACAGCACAGAAAAAGAGTACAATATAAGCAACTGCAATGCCAAGGTAGAGCATACATGTAATAATATTGAAGATTGTAAGACTCAATTGCAGATGATAACACAAATGAAGAGATAAAAAACAATCCTCTGTTTGTTACTTTTTTCTTTGAACTTCTAAAACTTATTGGCAAGCTAGTAATTCGTTTCAGGCAATCAAACTGAAGGAGCACAGGAAATGTTTCATTATGTACCTTGAGTCCTTCATACATGCTAAGGCATGGACTTTTCTGAGACCAAAGTTGAGTACGCCCTCAAGCCTGGAAGTATGCAAAACATGAGCAGTGTTACAGCCATGAGCCATCCCATGTGAATCCTATCCCAGCATTTGTTAAGTAGAATCACAACCATATATAATGATATAAAATGTCTTAAGGATGTTGTGAGCCCAATTAATCCGTACCTGAAGCTATTAGAGTTCCAAAGACGAACAGTCCCATCGCGGGAACCTGTCATCAATATAGGAAGCTCAGGATGGGAACATACAGCGCTGACTCTATTTGCGTGTCCTTCCAGTGTTTCAACGCAAATCTTCTTCTGCAAGTTCCAAATCTGTTCGACATTTACAAAAAGCGTTAGAGCAGAATGCTCTTTATGGATGCTTATTAAAGGCATACCCTTTGGAGTTTGGAGAAGACCCCACCTTGGCAGTCCCATCATCAGAGCCGGTAATCAAGTATTGCCTGTCACCTCGAGTAAAGTAATCCAAACATCTCACATGAGATGTATGCCCGGCCAATGTGAAATTAGCACGGGGAGAATCAACACTCCAGATCTGAAATTTATAGCAAAGAAGGAACTCTAAGTTTCTGAACCAAGGAGTCAAGGACCAGTATTTGTTTAATGGATCTTATCAAAGTTTTTGTGTCTCAGGAAATTTAAACACACACCTTTAAGGTATAATCCTTGGAAACACTTGCAAAAGCTTTGACATCATTGGGGTTGAAGGCAATCTGCATCACAGAGCTGGAGTGCGCATCCTCAAATTTCCGTGTGGATTTCCAGCCATTTTCCCAGTCCCACATCTTAATTACAAGGTCATAGGATGCTGACAGTACATAAGGTTCAGTTGGATGAATAGCCAAAGAAGTGATCTGGTTACTGAGAGCCCTGAAACTCTTGACTCTCTTCATTGTGTTATAACTGTACACATAGATGCGACCATCTCCACCTCCGGCAACAATCCATTGCTTTTGTGCAAGAAATTTAACCGTCAAAACTGTAGTTAAGATATAGGACATTATAAGATGTGTCAAAAATAAAAAAAAGATGCTCTGTGGAAGAAATTGACAACTTCTACAGATATCAATAGATATCAAAACAGATTTTGGTGAATTCAGATGACATGCCTTCCTGTTCCCTTGTGAGTTCAAACGACTTTACCATTGCCTGTGGATGAATAAAACATAACCTAATTAGTTCAATTTTTTTTTTCTGAAGCAAGGATGTGGGGGAGTGCCCCACTTATATTTTTTTTTTTACTAAAAAGGGCTGGTTGCCTGGTTATGTACAATGAACATGACAAGCAGAAGAGAAAACTAAACAAAGAAAACTAGTTCCAATATTAACTCTTGATTTTCTGAAATAGGTTAGATTTTGGTTAAGTGCAGACAACTAAAAACAACATTTAAGCACTAAATTCAAATGAACTACATGAGAAATCCCAGGATGGAAATTTATTACAACTGCCACTAAAAAAGTTAAGCACATCAGAATTTCACATCCATTTGATTTAAAAAAAAAATGTAGCTATCTAGTGATTTTGTTTCTCCTTGACAGAGTGTTCTATAACACTTCATAAAACTAACACAGAAAGTTTGGCTGTGAATCGGGATTCACTAGTTGTATGTCTAAACAGACCCATATGTCTAAACCGGAAGATCTAATGTAACAGGTATTTGTAAAAGTTTGTCATGGTGCCACCATCTGGCTTCTCTAATTCACATCTTTACAAAATATCCTACAAAAAAAAAAAAAACAATCTGCAAATATGTTCTACTGACTAGTGAGACTAGCTGCAAACCTTTGTCTGATAGTTCCACATGCAGACATGCCCATTGAAGTGACCGGTTACAATCCTGCCATGCAGATCAGAAAATAAAATATGCGTGCCTGATTCAATCCAATGAAGCAGAAATAAAATATTTCCATGTCATTTTAATCCTCATAAAAATTTAAACTATCCACTCACCAAGGTTCTGTTGGATGTACATCCATGGAAACCATTTTATCAAAAATCACCGTTGAGATGACCTGATCCAACCAAACAAATGCTAATGATGAGTAGAAAGATTTTAAGCATAGGTACATGTTTCTAGCTAAAGAAGAATGAGAGCTTCTCTCAACCTAATATGATCCAGTTGAAAAAGAAACATCTCCGTTCTCTTTGAAGACAAGAGTTAAATTTTCGAGCAGATAATAGATGTTATGCTAAAAAAAGCAGGCACTGGATATAAACCTCAGAGGTTGTCTCTGCTTGTGGGTCACAAAGAGCCATCAGCGTATTTTCATGCACCAAATCAACACATGTCTTTTGAACTTCCTCAAAAAAATTATCAAACTCAGCATCAGCTTCTCCTTGGTTTATATCCTTAAGCTGGCCACTATCCATTATACGGCTCTGCTTAATTAGAAACTCGTCTATGTCCAGCGGTGGGTGCTGTTTCTGTTCTTTCATAGTCACAGTAAGGGTGTAAGTGGATCTTGGTTCCACGACACCGCAGAGCCACTCAGTGAAGTACCTCTCTGGGTTCCCTGGCCGAAGCCTGAAGGCGATACGGTCATCTGTGCTGTTGGCTAGGTACAATGGGCATGTGGCCAACCTGTTAAGCTCGAAAGGGAATCGAAGCTCCAGGGGATGAATCTCAAGCAGCTTACAGGATGTAGAAGTTTCTTGTTCTTGGAAACCAGTTTCTGTTTCATTCAGCATAGTAATAATGGCCCCAATATCGGGCCTATTTTGACTGTTGTCATGTACACATTTTAATGCAATCTCTGCACATGTCTTCACTTGATGGCAGTATGCTTCTAGTAACAACTGGCTCAGCGTTGCCTGCAGTCTATTCTTCCAATTTTCAACTACCTGAGATATCAAATTAGGAGGAGATTACTTCACTAGACTAGAAATGATGAAGTTCTTCCATACTTATCTATTATAAAGAGTAAATAACTGGTGCAATTAAATGGGCCACATCGACTATTAGTGATAGAAATTCTCAATCTGTCTCATTATGTGAGAAAAAGTGGAAGGACAATATTTTAGAACGCAATGGCAGGAGCTTTACCTTTCAATTAAGGTAGGAGAAAAAAGGGTTTATATACAAACAGGAAAACACACCCCAAGGGGCTAGTACAGTAGACAGGTAAACCCCTAAGCTAATGCTCTCTCTCTCTCTTTGCTCTATGTCGTCTTTTATTCTTGCGGCTACCTGTAACACCGATGATTCTGCGGCGTTGTTGGAGATTTTCCTATTCCTCTCTTTCCAGATGTTCAGAAGGTGTAGATCACCACCCCCATTGAACCGTCTTAAGTGGAAGGACAATATGAGTAGTTGCTACCCACAAAAATATATTATTATTAACGATGGTATATTCATGTTGAACCCGAAGGCACATGAATTTATTTCACTTCTTTTTTCGTGAATACAAGTATAGTATATAGATTGGTCTGGGTCAAAGAGGGATTGTACTCATGGGCAACAACATTTTCAATCAGCCGCAGTAAGAAACCAAGAACTAGCAGGTATTCATTAAAAGAAAGGAAGAACTATGCCTAACCAAAAGATGTACGTAATCCAACATTAGCAAAACAGTAAAAAGATGACTGGGACATTTGACTGTTTCCTCTGATTATAGAAATGTTTGGGAGGTGGGCTCGAACGCTATTTAGTACTTACCTTGGCTACAGCTACTCAGCATGGAGCTCCTCCTAAAACCCCCTATAAATTGGTACCCATGGAAGTTTGAAAGAAGATGCTGTAGATGGAAGATAATGGGAGAAGCTCCTCCTAGATCCGCTACTGGGAGTAGGGTTAGACCGATTGATGAGGCTGCCGTACCTCCCAGATTGGATCGGCGAAGATGAGTCCATCGAGGGGCAGTGGAGCCATGACTGAACTAGGACTGCACCTGCGAGCCCGCATGCGGAGTGCCAGCGATATCGACTTCGTTGTGAAATTAGGAACTAGTACCTCTGCAGTTAATCAACTACTCGATTTTTCTTATTTTCAGTCCTATCAGCCCCCTCCGATATTTATGTTGCGTCAAATTACATTGGCCACAATAGTTTGCCAAATTACTCTGTATGCTGCATTTGAGAACGAGCTGTCAGCTTGATGGTGGAGAGTCGGAGCGCTCAACCTACCCTTGACCTTGACCCCACCCGGGTTTAATGTAAGAATCCAAATTTCACATATTATTGCAAAAATAAAAAAATTATAGTCATGGGAAATTGGTCAGCTAAATTCTTACATTTTCAACGTTGCATCTCTCCTTTTGCCCTGTTAAAATCTCTAGGATTATCACACCCAAACTGTATATGTCTGACTTGAACGTAATTACTCCATTATCCAAGTATTCTGGCGCCATATATCCCCTGCATAACAATATACATGGCATATATTTTTGTGGCATTATTACTGTGCAAAAGTAAGTTGAAATCAAAGACTGTATCCTGAAATATTAGTGGTTCTCATACAGTACCGTTTACCTTGACCCACGACAGTTTGCAGTTATAATTCGAGTTTGTTGTTTGTCAAAGAGTCTTGACAGACCAAAATCGGTTATTTTTGGAACCATTTCTCGGTCAAGTAATATATTGTCTGGCTTCAGATCTAAGTGAACAATATTCTTTTCCTCGTGTAGATAACGCAAACCTTGACAAACTCCTTTAATTATCCTGTATCGCTCATGCCATTCAAGTCTACAATTTGTATCTGCATCATGTGAAAAAGCAAAACCACAAACCAAAAAGAATATTAGTAATTAGCTGCTATGTTGACTTCATTTAGAATTACCGGTTAGATATATGTGTATGTGGTTGCATTTTCCCTTTTGTATAAGGGTGTCTTTGCATACTTGTACATGTACGTATTGGGGTAAAGCCCTTCTTCTCAATACAAGCTCTATTCTAACGTGGTATCCAGAGTTTGATTGTTGCGCTAGGGTTACCTCGTGGACGCGCCGGCTTCTCCCTGCCGCGCCGCCGCCGGTTCATTCCTGCCGGCTTTTCCCTGCGTGTCGTTGTTGACTCATCACCATCGCGGCTCCTCTTCTCGAATCATCACGGCTCCCTTCCCGCCACGTCTTTTCTCTGCTGGCTGCCGCTCAGGTGCACGTGTGTGAGCACGAGCCCGCGCGAACTCGAGCACAAGCGGGGCGCATGACGGATCCCGCCACCATGCGTGGACCCGCCACCGGGTGCGCCGTTCCTGCTGCTGGGCGCGGTCTCACTCCCGCTGGGCGCGGCCCTGCTAGCCCCGCGAGCTCCGCCCTACTCTTGGAGCAAAACAGAGAACTCCCCTCCGGTTGGTTTCTTAAGTGTTGAGTAAAAAAATGGCATCCTCTCCGGCTCCTACCTCTGGTGGTGGTGCTCAAGTCCCACGTTGTATAGTGTTTTTCAATGGCATCAATTATCGTGATTGGATTCCTCAGATCGTATGCGGTGGCATATGTGTGGTCTCCGACTATGGGAGTTTCTCAATGGTGAGCTGCCTTGTCTAGCCTTGCCTACTCCTCTAGTGTAGCCGGTGATTCCTATAGGAACCTCAGAAGCTGACCAAAAGATGTTGCGGGATGCTTATGATGATGATCTGGCCTCTTATATGTCCCACTTTAGGGATTATCAGACATGGTTGGATGAGGATGCTCGTGCTAGGGTTGTTTTCGTTGCTAGTATGGATGAGCGTCTGGCTACTGATATTGTTCAGCTTGATCATGCTTTTCAAATCCTTGCTTCCTCAGCGCTATGAGCCCTATGGTGAATCTACCTATATTACCGCTTTACGTCAGGAGCAATTGTTACAGCAGGGTGACACAGTTCAGTTGAGGATTTCTTTTGACAGCTATGTGTAGTGTGGTGTGAGCTTGACACTCTTGGTCCTTAGTTGTCTCTGACCACTTGTGATTCCTGCAGGAAGCAACAAAGTCACCTTGAGCTTCAATCTCACCTATGACTCCTGACTCGTCTACGTGCTGAGTTTGAGCCTCTCTGTGCTCAGTTACTTGCTCGTGAGCCATGTGTGTCCCTGATGGAGGCTCTTACTACCGTTCATAATGAGGAGACTCGTCTTTGTTTTGCTGGTTTGCTTCAATCGACCTCCTCCTCGGTTCTGGCTGCTCGGTTTGCATGCCTCGGAGTTCTTGGTTCTGCTCCCAAGGGGTCTTCTTCAGTGGTCTCTAGCTCTGGGACTCGCAGTTCAGGTGGACTTCATTGTGATCACTGTGACAGAGATGGACATGTTGAGGCTCACTATTACAAGAAGAAGAGGCAGGCTCAGTCTCGCCAAGGTGGCCGTCCCTCACAGGGTCCTGGTACTACGACTACTGGTGTCTCTCAGAGTACTGGCAGCTCTCAACATACTGATACACAGGAGATATTCATGTTGCTTCGTCGTCTTGGTGCCTCTATCTTCTATTGGGGGATCACCATCCACTTCAGGTATTGATCTTGCCCTGGATTCTTAATTCTTGTGCTTCTTTTCATATGATGCCTGAGCATACCTGTCTTTCTTCCACTTGCCCTCCTTCTATTCCTCTCACTGTTCAAACGTTGATGGCTCACCTCTTTCGGTTGTTAGTCATGGCACTCTTTCATCCTCTTCTTTTCATGTTCCCAGTGTTTCTTATGTATCTCCACTGTGCTTCCTCCTCCTCCACCGTCTCCACCTTCTTCACTATCTCCACCTCCTCCACCATCTCCTCCGCTGCCCTCTGAGCCGCCTTCACAGGTTCCTCTTAGGTCCATTTATGACTCCAAACCACCTGTGATTAACACCTACGGTCGCCGCCTCCATGACACCTCGCCTCCTGTTGAGTCGGCTCCTGATGTTTCACCTCCTGTTGAGACATCTTCGGTTGAGGATTCCTCCTCTCGACCATCCTCTCGTTATAATCTTCATGATCAGGGATCGCTAAAGCCTGCATACCAGTATAGTTTTGCTGGCACTGTTCTTTCTGAGCCAACCACATATCATGATGCCATTTGTCATCCATAACGGCAACATGACATGGATGAGGAGATCATTGCTCTTGAGCGCACTGGCACTTAATTGGGACCTTGTTCCTCTTCTTCCTCATGCTCGTCCCATCACATGCAAATGGGTTTATGGGATTGAGACTCGGTCTGATGGCTCTCTCGAGCGTTATAAAGGCCCGCCTTGTTGCTCATGTTTTTAGTAGGAGTATGGTCGTGACGATGATGATACCTTTGCTCCTATGGCTCACATGACCACTGTTCGCACTCTCCTTGCCGTGGCCTTTGATTGTGCTTGGTCCATTTCTCAACTTGATTTAAAAAATGCCTTTCTTAGTGGTGAACTCCGTGAGGAGGTCTAGACGCGACTACCTCCTGGGTATCTTGCTCCCGATGGCATGGTTTGTCGTCTTCATCGCTCTCTATTTTCTAGCATATATTTTTATAATACTATTTTCTATAAGGTCAGTCAAACTTAGGTTAGTTTGATTTTGATCTATTAAAGTGTGAAAAGTAAAACTCAACAAAATTGGTAGAACTATCTTTCTGTATTGATCCCTTGTGTATGTGTGTGTGCGTGCGTGCCTGCGTGTGCGCATGTGTGCACGCGTGTGTGTATTGGCAACCCTTGGGCAATGGACATGCTGCATCTGTGGCACTAATAACTACCTAGTGTAGTTAAATCTCTAATGGCTAGTACGCCCTCCACCCTAGAATAAGTGTTGCTATGACATTCGTGTCGGTCAAACCTTTTTAAGTTTGACTAGGTTAATAGAAAATATTAGCAACATTTGTATCTCCAAATAAGTATTATAAAAGTAGATTCAAGGATCTATCTAATGATATAAATTATGTACTATAAATATTAATATTTTCTTATATATATTTGTTCAAAATTAAAACCGTTTGACTCCTCTTATTTTGGGATGGAGGAAGTATTTGCTAAGTGAGATCACCAAGGGGTGTCTCTCTGAAGGGACACTATGTTTCGTGACATGATCAAACCTAGAATTGCATTCTTTATGAGATGGGAGGTAGTACATACAAAATCAGCATAAGGAGGATTGAATGTTAACTCAAATAATGCAGAGTATAGTTGCATGTTAACACCACGCACACGTAAGCTATGCAGTAAACACAAAAAGAAATGCAGAGTATGCTGCAGTATGTATGGTACCTGTACCTTTAAGCTCGCTCCGCAGGCTCCCGTTGGCTATATACTCAAAGCATAACAGCCTTACTCGGACCTCCGCAAGGACACATTTGCCCTCATGCTTCATTATTTTCCCATGTGTATCTGCACAATAGCCTAGAAACCGTACTATATTTCTGTGCTTGGTCCTCATCAGACAATCAATTTCGTCCACAAATGACTCGTCTTCAATTGATAGATAATCGTGGAGCTTCTTAACAGCTACTTCAGCACGGCCAAGCACTCCCTGTTTACCGTATACAGTAGTATCATGTTAATATGGACAAAGCTTTCAGGTCAACGATGATCAGTATTCGCAGGTTTGAAGCATCTTGATTCGGAAATTCAGATATGAGCTAGGTTGAAAGATCATCAAATTGCCTAATCTAACACTGTACCTAACTTCAAATTATTATCACTATCACGAGGGTTCACAGAATCACAGGCCATGCATGCCCAAGCAATCAAGCATCGTCGTCAATATATGTCCAAATAAATCGTTCCATCATTCCATCAACTGTGTTGTCACATGGTCTTTGGCCATGTGGAGAGTTATATCTAAATCTAAATATGTTCAGGCAGCGGCACATAAAATTTGCAATACCAATTAGCCTCTTCACATAAAAAAACCAGAAACATTTCGATTTAGTGACTCGGATGTGTTAATGTGTGATATGAAATGTTCGGCACGTCACTTTTGGTAATAAACACTTTTTTTATCACTTATGTTGATCATTGCTTATGTTTCTGAAACCTATGAACGAACTGACAATTAAAGGTGCTCGTGAAAAGGAAGATTCGTTAATTTGAGTTATTTTTTTGGGAAGATATCTGAAATTTGAACTTGACACTACTATAATAAGCATTTGTAGGAGCGGCTGGTGATGGTTCGTAGAGGCGGCTCGGCCAGCCGCCCCTACCATACCGTCTCTACAAATCATGCATTTGTAGGGGGCGGTTTCCAGACCGCCCCTACAAATCGATTTATAGGGGCGGCTGGTAGCACCAGCCGTCTCTACAAAATTGATTTGTAGGAACGGCCGTAGTACCAGCCGCCCCTATAATACCTGTTTGTAGGGGCGATTTAGTTTAGAACCGCCCCTATAGTATATTTTTTCGCCCAAAAAATTCAAATTTACAATTCAAATTCGACCAGAACATATATTTTTCATGCACAACTCCATCATTACATTGTTTCAGTTTTTTTTAATCCAAGTAGTGAACCCAACTTCTATTAGGGATTAATGTTTCTTGATTCATTAGTGCTCTGAAAAGTTGATAACAGTGTATCTAACTATGAAATAGTAATAATGATCAGCTTACATGTGACATAGTAATATTATGTATCAATAAAAGGGTACAATTCAGTGGCATGGTGAGTTTTCCCTTGGATTGAAAAGAAAGCAGACAAAAACGATTTAAATATCAAACATTATTTTACAAAAGAAATAGCACATTACACTACGTGAAAAATAGTTTGTAGCAACTGAGCTTTTTTTTTCTTTAGGGGCGGCTGACATTGGAGCCGCCCTTACAGTGACGTGCTCGGGCTCCAGCACAGCAGCCGCCCCTACAAATGGCATAGTAGGGGCGGCTGGTAATACGAGCTGCCCCAACAAATGCGCTGATTTGTAGGGGCAGCTGATATTACCAGCCGCCCCTGCTTTGTCCATTTGTAGGGGTGGCTTAATCAACAGCCGCCCTACAAATGCCCGTTGTATATATAGCGGCCATCTTCGGAAAAAGTCCCCACCCCTCAGTCTCTCTCCTCTTCGCTCCCTCTCTCCCTTGATGCGGACAGGGTGGCAGCGGCACCTGGCGCGAGCGGGCGCGGCGGCTGCGGCCGCCTTTCTCCACCTCCTCCTCCCCCCATCGCATCATTCTGTGCCGGCCGGTCCCTCGCTGCTGGCTCACGCCGCGAGGCGCTGCCGGCGACCGACGGCGCCCCCGGGCTACGGTGCGGCGTCGGCCATGGGACCCGGCGGTGCCCGTCTCCGTCCATGGCGCCGTGCGAGCGGGCCTCGCCGGTGGCCGCTGGTGTGCCTCCCACCCCTTGCAGCCTCCTCGCGCCGGTCAGCATCTGCTTCTGTGCTCCATGAAACCCTAGCCTCTCTCTCTCTCCCTTCCTCCCTCTCTCCATAGCACCGCAGCCACCGGCCTCTCCTCCATTGGCACGGCCATCGGCCTCTCCTCTGTCGGCGCGGCCACCGGCCACTCCTCCGTCGGCGCGGCCACCGGCCACTCCTCCGTCGGCGCGGCCACCGTCCCATCCTCTCATGCTCTGCCTCCACCCCTCTCTCCTTTCCTCTCTCTCAGATCTAGATGCTACCGCCCTACACCACCATGGACCCCAAGGAGGATGACTTCTGCGGTGGCCGATGGGAGGAGTGAGCGGGAGCTACCGTCCGAGCTAGTGGCGGAGCGGGGGATGGTGGTGGGCGGGCACTGCGAGATGGGGATGAACGCGGTGGGGCCGCCACCCGGGGCGCCTGTCGGAGCCGCCAGGGAGCGGCACTACGTAAAAAACGGTTTGTAGCAACGGGTCAAATTTTTTGTAGGGGTGGCTGGTGATGGAGCCACCCCTATAGTGGCGTGCTCAGGAGCCTAGAGACCAGCCGCCCCTACAAATGGAACAATAGGGGCGGCTAGTGATACGAGCCTCCCTACAAATGGGTCTGATTTGTAGGGACGGCTCACTCACCAGCCGCCCCTGGTGTTTCTATTTGTAGGGACGGCTGGTGATTGAACCGCCCCTACAAATGCCCCGCGTATAATTACCTGCTATTTGTAGGGGTGGCTCAATCACCAGCCACCCCTACAAATGACCCATATATAAAAAAATAGTAGCATCTTCTTCCTCCTCGGGTCACTCACTCCAACCCGTGAAAGAAAGGTGGGGAGGCCTTGGGCACCTCCCAAAAAATGCTCTACTAAGGGGGGAAGGTTTTGGTCTCAAATCCTTTGGTGGAGAGGTTGTAGAAGGTAAGAAAATGCTATTCCACACTTTTTTTGAAGTTTTAATGGTTGGTTAGTGAGTAATTAGAGTTTTATTTTTCTCTCTCTTCTATGGTGCTTGAGTTACTTATGAAGCAAATTAGACCCAAGTTTTGAATGTACTAGGGTAAATTAGGTAGGGGAACAAGATCATACCCTTATTTGGTCTATGTTTTTTGATTTTAGTGAACAATTAGTTAGTTTTATGGATGTTTCATGTGCATATAGATCTAGATCTAGGGTTTGGTTTTTTTATTAATTTTGTTTTTGTAAATTTGTGTTTGATGAAATTGGACTAGGGTTTGCATGAAAGATATTGGGTAAAATATAATTGTTGTTAATTGTTGCCTTTGAAATTGTTTATTGTAATCAACAAATATGTATTTTAATTATTTATGGATAAATAGGCCATTAATTAATTTTCCTCTACCATGGTGTGTTTGTATGCTTCATGTAATTATATTTGATTTATATTCATATATATCTAAAGTATATACAATTATTCTCAAGTAATTATTAATTTGATTCATTTTTATATATATCTGAATAAGTAGTCCTTTAATGTTTGTTTTATTGTTGTTGTAAAAGATGGAGTACAGGAACTCTTAGATGTATGGTTCGTTAAGGTTCAAGGCAGGTTTCCGTGAAGAGGTAGATAAATTTATTGAAGCCGCAAAGAAGCATGCAACGACATTAACAGAGAATAAGGATACAATTATTTGTCCCTGTAAAGATTGCAAGAACCGTATGGCATGGACAGATGTGACTATCATCAGATCACATTTGATTATGCGAGGATTTGTTGAGGACTACACAGTGTGAATTCATCATGGTGAAACGATTATTGTTAACGACGAGGATGAGGAGGAATACGATGATGAAACCATAGAATCCTTGTCCCAATATTCAACAGAGCTTGATGCACGAATGGATTCCGAGTTTGGCAATGAACAAGGTGGTGATGCTAGTGGGTGGAATGGTAACGACGAAGGTGGTGCCAATAATGATGGTGGAGCACATATCGGGGATGAAGATGATTTGGAGGACATAATTCGAGTCCTTAGACCAGATATTTTACTAAATAGCCCAAAAGATCTAGAAAATTTGGAAAGGGTGACAAAAGCATCGAAGGAGACTGTGTATGGTGTTGAAAAGGGTTGTCCGACACATTGGACATTGCTATGTTTTGTGCTTGAGCTACTCATCCTGAAGGCTAAGTACGGCTGGTCAGACTATAGTTTCAATGATCTATTGCATCTTCTGTCATGGGTGCTGCCACAACCAAACTCAGTTCCCGCCAACACATACCAAGCGAAGAAGGTCATAAGTCCATTGACAATGGGGGTTGAAAAAATCCATGCATTCCCCAACCACTGTATACTTTTTCGTCGCGAAACGTTCAAGTCACTGGATAAATGTCCCTGGTGTGGGGCCAGCCAGTACAAGAACAATGACCTTTATGGTGGGGACGAAGCCTCCACGGAGAAAAAGAGGAATAAGAAGGGTATAAAAAAGATGGTACAAGAATCTCAGCCCCCAGAGGACACTCCATAAGGCAACGATGCAAAGCAGAGAAGAATTCCTGCCTTGGTAATGTGGTACTTGCCAGTGACCAACCGCTTGAGACGTATCTTCCTAAACCCTAAAGAAGCCACACTCATAACATGGTGGGATGATGAGCGCAAGGTGGATGATGATAAGATTGCACACCCGGCTAATTGTAGTCAGTGGCAAAGGTTCGATGAGAAGCACAAAGAATTTAGCGATGACCCAAGGAATGTATGATTTGGCTTGAGCACCGATGGAATGAATCCCTTCAATGAGAGGATGAGCGACCATAGCACTTGGCCAGTGATCTTGACCATATACAATATCCCAATGTGGTTGTGTCAGAAGAGAAAGTACCTTCTCCTCACTATTCTTATTTCTAGCCCTAAACAACCAGGCATTGATATAGACGTGTTCCTCGAGCCTTTGATGCAAGAAAGGGAGCTGATGTACGATGCATTCCGAAAGGAGGACTTCATATGTAGAGCAATAATATTTGTTACTATCAATGATTACCCCACGCTGTTTGCTTTGTCTGGACAGATCAAAGGGAAGACGGGATGCTTGGTTTGCTTGGATGGTACTATATGGGTGTACCTAGATGCATCCAAGAAGATAGTTTACCTAAGGAACCGACGCTTCTTAAAGACAAGTCACAAGTACCGTGGCAAATTGTTCTTTAGATTTTATGACAACACCCCAGAGATTGAACCCCCTCCGAAGAGACGTCATAACAGAGAACATGTGTACAGAATGGTGAAAAACATACACGTCATCTATGGAAAGAAGAATCCAAATGGGATGAACAGAGATAGAAGCACATCTCCTATCGAAGACGTGCCTTTCAAGAAATAATCGAACTTCTTTCAGTATCTGCCTTATTGGCTAGACTTGGAGGTCCCCCATGCCATTGATGATATGCACGTGCAGAAGAATGTCTTTGAGAGTCTCATTGCTACCTTGATGGACACAGGCAAGTCAAAGGTTGGTCTGAAAGCACGAAAAGACACGATGTAGCTAAACATGATGCCACAACTTCACCTGGTACCTGAGGCTAATGGAAAATACACTCTGCCCACGGTGTTCTTCAACCTAACACCAGACGAGAAGAGAGCTATATGCACTTTCCTGAGGGGGTCAAAGTCCCGTCTAGGTTTTCAACAAATGTGAAGAAGCTAGTGTCGATGAAGGACTTGTCAATAACACACTGCAAGGCTCACGATTGCCATGTGATGCTGATAGTGTTTCTACCTATTGCAATTAGGGCTATAAAGCCAGAGTTCTTGAAAATGGCCATCACCCGCATGTGCTATTTGTTTTTGAAGATCTCACAGAAGACGATTGGCAAGCAAGAGTTGAGTGACCTACATGAATTTGTGGTATAGACACAAAATCAACTAGAGATGTGTTTACCTCCTGCTTTTTTTGATATAATACCACATCTCATGATTCACATGGTTCATCAGATATAGGCGCTGGGCCCTTGCTACTTGCATGAAATGTGGTTCTATGAGCGGTTCAT